>NC_061096.1:38217181-38274681 GCF_015104395.2 Macrobrachium nipponense
CTAAAGGTAAGATACGATACCTTGTTTGATGTTGGTGTTTCATAAGAAATTTATCATTTTTTCTCACTCTAGATGCTTTGTTCCATAATTAAGAAAGCTTATTGTAATGATGTGTAGTTCACTCCAAACTTAATTGTTTACCTCATAACTTACATTTGCCTTCTCAGCTTTTTTGCTTTTGTAGTTTCTGGCATGTTATATGGGCTCCCGCATGTATGCTGGTTTACATTTGGATTAGTATTTAGCTTGCTGTATAGGATCTTCATATTTTCTTGTCATGAAGTATCAGCAGTGTATGCACTTTTGTTTAATTAATTGTTCACTTTTTGTAGAGTTATCATAAATATCATACATCATAGTCATTATTTCTTTGATTCTCTCTGTCAACATTTGTGGTAATGAAATGAAAAGGGGTGTCTGTACTTTATTCAACCGTTCAAAGCTTTATGGCAGATTTTCTTAACCTTCAGTGTCTTGAAAGTCATATTTTTGTACATGCAACTTCCCCGGCAGATATATACTTAGCTATAGTCTCCGACGTCCCAACAGAATTCAAAACTCGCGGCACACGCGACAGGTAGGTCAGGTGATCAGCCCACCCCCCAGCCCGCCGCTGAGTGGCGGGACTAGGAACCATTCCCGTTTTCTAATCAGATTTTCTCTGTCGCCGGTTCCGACAACATCGTTGTTGGTTCCTCCTGCATAGAAATTCTTTCTCAATTGCTGAGGATTCTCTGGTTGACCTTTGGTGACGTATTTGATCTTTGGCTTTGGCATACGCTTTTTGTGGACCGTTATTTTTATTTTTGATTTGGATTGCTCTTTAGAATGTCTGATGTTGAACCTGTGTTTAGGGTTTGTGCGAAAGAGGAATGTAAGGTGAGACTACCGAAAGCTTCGGTAGATCCTCACACGGTTTGTGTTAAAAGTAGGGGGAATGCTTGTTCAGTAACTAACACCTGTGTAGAGTGTGAAAGTTTAACTGAAGTAGAATGGAAGAATTTGGCTGCATATATCAGAAAGCTGGAGAAGGATAGAGTCAGGAAGGCTTCCATCAGAAGCTCTAGTAGATCCTGCTCTATTGAGCAGGAAGTAGCTCCTAACTCTTCTGTAATTTCTCCTGCTCCTAGTATGGTTTCAGCCCCTTCCCCCCGCATCGAACCCGTGGATTCGTCTGCGGAGATGGCTGCAATGAGAGCCTCGATTCGTAGCTTGCAATCGCAACTTCGTCTTCGTCTTCGCCTAGACGAGGGTGGAGTTCCTTGTCTAAGTCTCGTCCTCTCAAGAGAGCCTGGAAGCCTCCTGTAGGCGACGCATTGGATTCCAGCCCTGAGCCTTACCCGGAGTATTCGCCTGCTCAGAAAAAGAGAGTTCCAAGATCTCCTGACTCCTCTCCGGAAGGAGTTTCTTCGAAGACGAAGGAAGTTCTGGTTGGGCTCCAGGAACAGTTGTCCGCCCTGGTAGGAGTACTTTCGAAGGGCTCTTCTCGAAAGAAGGATGTCTCTCTTCCTATCAAGAGCTCGGTTAAGAGAGGGGCTGCTAGTCTGCGCTCTGGCTCTAGCAAATGCCCTTCTCCTGAAAGGTATTCGTCCCCAGTGAAACCTTCTACTTCTTATGCCGCCGCTCATGGACGTACGTCTTCTCCTGTCAAGCTCTCTTCTGATCGAAAGCTCCCATCTTCTAAGAGACCTTCTAGGAGTTTGTCACGAGGCACAAGCGCCTCTCCTGACAGGCGCCAGGAGCCTGAAAACCTCCTGTATTCAGACGTTTCAAGGGTTTCCCGTGAGCGATTTCGTTCTTCCAGACGTCACGGGAGAGACGAGAGCTCCTCTCCGTACAGAGACCGAAAACGACTTTTCTCTGGAAGTAGCAGGCTTCGTTCTCCTTCCAGACGCTCTTCAAGGGAAGGACGCTCCTTGCCTTACAAGCGCCTAGAGTCTAAGAGGCTCCCTGATCATAATAGGCCTTCCAGACGCCCTTATAAAGACTCAAGCGCCTCTCCTAGTAGGCGCCAGGATCTTGGCTGGCACTTTTCTCCTTCCAGGCTTCCTGTGAAGGACGCAAGCGCCTCTCCTGCATGGCACCAAGGTCAAGACATCCGCCTTTCTCCTCGCAGGCGCATGTCGCCTCCCAGGCGCCCCCGCCGTGACACAAGCTCCTCTCCTCCCAGGCGCCAGGAGCCTTTCATGAGCCCTAATCTCAGTGGGCGCCCTACTTCTGACAGGCGCGCTTTTAAGGACGCAAGCACCTCTCCTGTCTGGCGCCAGGACCCATTTAGAATCAAGGATGTTAACAGGCGCCGTACTTTGGCTAATCTCCAACAAGTGGATATTGGTTCGTCTTCGGGTAGAGCTCTTGTTGGGAAGAGACTCTGTTCTCCTGATAGAGCGTTGGATAAGGGGAAAAGTATTTCTCCTCCTAAGGGTCTTTCTCCTGAAAAGCCCTCCTCTCCAGCAACGGCTTTGGAAGAGGTGTCTGAGGAAGAAACCCCAAAGGACGCGGGGATCTCTGATTACAAGAGACTTGCTTCTCTCCTCCTGCAAGTTTTCGGAGATTCTCTTCGCCCGGCATACCCTCCTTCCCCAGGATCTTTGCTGTCCAGTACTAAACTGTCGAAGTCCCCCTCCTTCGTCAGGATGACCCCGACTCTCTCGATGAAGAAGGCCATTAAAGGTCTAGAGAGCTGGCTTCTTTCTAGGAAAGAAGCAGGAAAGACGGTGTTTTCCTGCCCACCGTCCAAGCTTGCTGGGAAACCAGGCATGTGGTATGATACCAAGGAGCCCATGGGCCTGGGACTCCATTCATCCACTGATGCAGACTTCTCCGCTCTGGTGGACTCTTCAAGGAGACGCTCCCTACAGTCCGCGAAGGCCGCTTGGGGGATGTGTGAAATGGACCATCTCCTCAAGGGCCTGTTTCGTACCCTTGAAGTGTTTAATTTCGTGGATTGGGTATTAGGAGCTCTAGCCAAGAAGGCGCAGGATCCGAAATTCGTCAGCATGGAGGAACTGGCCAGTGTTTTGTCGTGTCTAGACAAGGCAGTGATGGATGGGTCCACAGAGATTGCCTCCCTCTTTGGATCCGGTATTCTTAAGAAGAGAGCAGTGTACAGCTCCTTCTTAACCAAGTCAGTTTCTCCTCTTCAGAGATCCGCTCTGTTATATTCGCCCCTATCTGGTCACCTCTTTCCGCAAGAAATAATGAAGGATATTTCTAGGTCCTTATCCGAGAAAGCCACGCAAGATCTGCTCGCTCAATCGGCTAAGAGACTTAAGCCTGTGGTCCCGGTGACAAAGAAGGAAAAGGCTCCCTTCCAGCAGCCCTTTCGGGGAAGGTCCGCCCCTAGATCCTCTCTTAGGAGTAGACGATCGGAGAAGAGAGGAAGGTCTTCACGAAGACCTTTCGTTAAGAGCCAGTGAAACAGCAGTGACTTCTAAAGTTTCACAGAGTCTGGGCACAGAAAGGGGCTGATGCCTGGTCCCTATCCATCATAAAGAAAGGATATCTGATCCCCTTCAGGGAAAAACCTCCCTTGACGACAACTCCTAGGGAGTTAACAGCAAAATACAAGGACCCCATCAAGAACCAAGCCCTTCAACATCTGGTGAACCAAATGTTGGACAAAGAAGCAATAGAGGAAGTAGAAGAGCTCAATTCCCCGGGGTTTTACAACCGCCTGTTTTTGGTTCCAAAAAGCTCAGGAGGTTGGAGACCGGTATTGGACGTGAGCGCTCTGAACTTGTTCGTGGCAAAGAAGAAGTTCACGATGGAGACGACATCCTCTGTTTTAGCAGCCCTTCGTCCAGGGGACTGGATAGTGTTCCTGGACCTTCAGGATGCGTATTTCCACGTGCCAATCCACCCGTCGTCCAGTAAATACCTGAGATTTGTGGTAAGAGGGAAAACATTTCAGTTTTGGGCTCTCTGCTTCGGGCTTTCAACAGCCCTGCAAGTGTTCACAGGTCTGATGAGAAATGTGGTGCATTGGCTACATCTGAAAGGGGTTCGGATATCGTTGTACCTAGACGACTGGCTGATTCAGGCCCAGTCGCAGGTCCGCTGTCTGGAGGACTTAATTTTGATCCTGAAGTTGACCCAGTCCTTAGGACTGTTAGTAAACCTCGGAAAATCCCAGATGATTCCCCAGCAGAGCATCATCTATCTGGGGATTCGGATGGATTCTCAGGGTTTTCAAGTGTTTCCGTCACAAGAAAGACAAGACCGCTGCTTAGAAAAAGTAGCAACCTTCCTAGAGAAAGAACAATGTTCGGTGAGGGATTGGATGAGTCTTCTGGGGACCCTTTCCTCGATGAAACAGTTCATTTCTCTAGGAAGGCTTCATCTAAGGCCTCTGCAATTTTACCTCAAGGAGAATTGGGATCAGAAGTCCCAGAAGTTGTCAGACTCCTTCCTTGTCTCAAGGAAGATAAAGGAAGATCTACGTTGGTGGCTGAACCTGTTCAGGCTCAACGAAGGCGTGTCCCTTCATGCTCCGAGCCCTCGGCTAGTGTTATTTTCCGACGCCTCAGAGTCGGGCTGGGGAGCCACTCTGGGCGCGAGAGAAGTGTCAGGCACCTGGAGAGGGGAACAGGTGTCTTGGCACATCAACCTAAAGGAGTTGGCAGTGGTTCAGCTGGCACTCCTGCACTTCGAGGCTCAGATCTCAGGATCAGTGTTGCAGATCAATTCCGACAACACTACAGCCTTAGCTTACATCAAGAAGCAAGGAGGAACTCACTCGTTCTGCCTTTACGAGAAGGCAAGAGAGTTACTGCTTTGGGCCAAGGAGCGAAAAATCACTCTCCTGACAAGATTTATACAAGGGGAAAAGAATGTCAGAGCCGACCTTCTGAGCAGGAAGGAGCAAGTACTTCCTACGGAATGGACCCTGCATCCAGAGGTCTGCAACAGACTTTGGAACCTCTGGGGAAGACCGAACATAGACCTGTTCGCCACACATTGGAACACAAGACTGGAAAATTACTGCTCCCCAATCTCAGATCCAAGGGCGGTAGCAGTGGACGGTCTCCTTCTCAGTTGGTCCGGACTAGACGGGTATGCTTTTCCACCATTCAAGATTCTAGGAGAAGTGGTGAGAAAGTTTGCAGCAACAGAAGGAACCAAACTGACTCTCATCGTCCCGTTTTGGCCAGCCCAAAACTGGTACACAGAGGTACTGGAATGGATGATAGACTTTCCGAGATCGCTCCCACTCAGGAGTGATCTTCTCAAACAACCCCACTTCGACAGATATCACAAAAACCTCCCCGCTTTCAGTCTGACTGCCTTCAGACTATCGAAGGACTTGTCAGAGCGAGAGGTTTTTTTCGAGGAGTTGCGAAGGCAATCGCAAGAGCAAGAAGACCATCTACTGTTCGAGTCTACCAGTCGAAGTGGGAGGTGTTTCGCAGATGGAGCAGAGCTATAAGATATCCTCTTCCAGTACCTCTGTGACAAATATAGCTGATTTCCTCCTTTACTTGAGGGAGAAATGTAGTCTGGCCGTTTCCACTATTAGAGGCTACAGAAGCATGCTTTCTTCAGTCTTCAGGCATAGAGGCCTAAATATTGCAGAGGACAAAGATCTACATGATGTAATTAGATCCTTCGAGACTTCGAAGACTAAGAATATTAGGACACCCAGTTGGAACCTGGATGTGGTCCTAAGATATTTGATATCCCCCAGGTTTGAACCTCCACATACAGCTTCGTTCAGAGATCTTACAAGAAAGTCGTTATTTCTCTTCGCTTTAGCCTCAGCCAAGAGGTTAAGTGAACTCCAAGCCTTAGAAGATACTGTTGGCTTCAGGAACGACTCAGCTTTCTATTCTCGCGAAGAATGAAAACTCTTCGAAACCTTGGCCGAGGACTTTCGAGGTTAAGGGACTGTCTTCTCTGACAGGAAGAGAACAAGAAAGGACTCTGTGTCCAGTCAGGATCCTTAAGTTTTACCTAGAGAGGAAGAGAAAACTGGGTGGTAATAAGGAAAGCTTATAGTGCTCTGTTAGAGATCCTAAAAGATCAATCTCTAAGAATGCTCAAGCTTTCTTTATCAAAGATGTGATCAAAGAAGCCCACTTAGCCTGTAGGGAAGAGCACCTGGAGTTCCTAAGAGTTAAAGCTCATGAGGTTAGAGCCATTGCTACCTCGTTAGCTTTCTACAAGAATTTGTCTCTACAAACTCTTGTCGAGACAACTTATTGGAGATGCAACTCGGTCTTTGCATCACATTATTTAAGAGACATTCAAGTAACTTACGATAAATGCTTCTCTCTTGGATCTTACGTATCTGCGGATTCGTTGCTGGGACAGGGAGCTGAAGCCAATCCTTTTTAGTATAGTTATGTTAGGGTTTTTAATGGTTTGTGATGTGTTTGTTAGGTCGATTGGAAGAGGGTGCTGGAGGTGGACCCCTTTCAAGTCGTAGTTTCTAACATTTTTAGTGTGGTCAGGTGGTCGGGATTGGTTATTGTGCTCCTTGTAATATCTTAAGTGCCTAAAGCTCTGTCATGTAAGAGGGTTAGCCCCCGTTGATACGATACAGGTGAAGGCTCTGCCATGTAAGTGGGTCAGCCCCCATTGGCACAATCCAAGACAAGGCTCTGTCAAGTAAGTGGGCAAGACCCCATTGGCATGATCCAAAAGGGTTATCAGTCACAGGTCTCATCCTCTCTGAAGCTCTTGAGGCAAGCAGACTCAGACAGTATCCATGAAGTCTTCTGCCCTCTCAGGTAGGAACCAAGGTTGTTTATTATACCTACAACATATGTTGTTTTCCTGTTTTTATTATATTTATATTTATTTAAATGTAGCTGTCTCTTGCCCTCCTCCAAGGGTGCCAATCAGCTAAGTATATATATCTGCCGGGGAAATTGCATGTACAAAAATGATATTGTTAAACTACAATAAAGTTTTGTACATACTTACCCGGCAGATATGTACGATATAGGGCCCGCCCAGCCTCCCCTCAGGAGACAGGTGGAAGAGAAAATCTGATTAGAAAACGGGAATGGTTCCTAGTCCCGCCACCCAGCGGCGGGGGTGGGCTGATCACCTGACCTACCTGTCGCGTGTGCCGCGAGTTTTGAATTCTGTCGGGACGTCGGAGACTATATCTAAGTATATATCTGCCGGGTAAGTATGTACAAAACTTTATTGAAGTTTAACAATATCATTTTTGCAATAAGTCCAAGGATTCTTTACTCCAGGAGTTGAGTAGTTTGCTTTACTGCTACCAAAGTATTGCAGATTTTTTTAACCTTCAGTGTCTTGAAGATCTTGTTTTTTGCAATAAGTCCAAGGATTCTTTGCAAAGATTTTTTTGTCATTATGTTTATTAAACTGATTATTTGTTACTCAGGAAAAAATAAAGATAAATGCTGGAAAATAATATTAGGCTGTAAATGAGTTTTCAAATTAAGATTGCTGAGGGGTACAGAAGTTTTGGTACCTGCCAGTGCCATCACTTTCTGGTACCATTTCCAAAAGTTTCTGTTATATCTAGGTAACTTATCTAGTAATTACATAGCTGATGTATCGACCTTGTGCAGAAACTTTGAATTTCATGGTAACGCTTCTTTTGTTTATTTTATAGGTGACTCCTTGCCCGCTACTGGGGAAAGAAGGAACAACCTCACAGCCATATTCAATTTGTTTCTGCCGTCAGTTGTGTAAACAGCGCACCATTTGCAGCAGTTTTTTACATTTTTCCAGCTGTTATTTTGTACTTGCTTTGTTCTGGCTGCTTGTTCATATACAAAACAAACTCTTGGTCTTAACATTAGGATACTAGACTTAATTTTGGTGGGAGGTAAATACAGGCAGTCCCAGGGTTTCGACGGGGGTTCCGTTTTTGAGACGCGTTGTAACCTGAAAATCGTCATAAGCTGGAACATCACCAAAAATCCTAAGAAAACTTTACTTTTAATGCTTTGGGTGCATTCAAAACTATGTAAACTGCATTCTTATTGCATTTTGCATAAAAAAACCTTCAAATATTGATTATTTTGCATTTTTGGTGTCATATTTCTTCTGCCAGATGAGCGTTGTAGGCGTCGTAACCCTGGAACATGCGTCGTAACCCTGGAACATGCGTTGTAACCCTGGAAATAATTTCTGATGAATATAATTGAAAAGCGCCTTAACCTCGGAACGTCGTAAGCCGAACCCGTTGTAACCTGGGGACTGCCTGTACTAATAACTAACTGTAGGTATGCCACCTTTGATCAGTTTTTTGAATAACAGTATTCTAAGAAACAACTGACCAGTATTTCAGAATCTAAGATATGTATGAATATCATAGATTCTGACTTCTGGGTTTCTATACAATGTCAGTTCATTGCGTATGAGAAAGATAAGAATGCATTTGTTCTACTACCAAACCAACGTATCCACTTATGTAGGTTTGTTATCATTCCTGTCCCCTTTGCTAAAGAGAGGAATGTCTTGCTACTGATAGGTATCTTACATTGATGATAACTAACAGTTATCTTGTCCATTCCTGCCTGTGACGATACTCTCTTCTTACTGCCCGTAGGTAAAGAAGGAGAAAGAAAATTGAAAAGAAAATAAACCAGTTATCTCATCCATTTCACTTTCATACCCTCATCTTAGACAAGATACTACTAACTGACTCGCCAGGGGTGCTGGGTGAGTTACACAATTTGTTGAGAAGCCACCAAAGGACCCATGGTACATGTGTCCTGATTAGTTTTCAACCGATTATTTAGAATTACCTATTGTTAGATTCTAGTGGCTCTAATACAGTGGTACCTCAAAATACGAAAGGGTCGACTTACGAAAAACTCGAGATACGAAAGCAAATACGAAGATTTTTGTGGCTCTACATACGAAAATTGTTCAAGATACGAAAGGTTGTTGCTGTAAAGTCCGAGATTTGCCCGGACCACTGATAACAATTTTAAAACTCGCGTGCCGTCAACTGAGTAGACTCGCTACCATCCTCCCGCTTTCCCATTGGTTCCTAATGCTAGCCACTGCCATAAGATCCTGCTCTCCTATTGGTCAGCATCTCTCCCATCGTGCATCTACGTAGCGGCGTGCTTCTTCGGCCACTTGGCAGCATCATTGGTATCGTAAGCGCGCAGAATTCGTCTGTTCTATACGATTTCGTTTATTAACGTAAATTCGTTAGTGATTTCGTTGTAGTACTATTTTATCGTGTTGTGTGAGAAGTTTATTTCATACGTATATGTACTACATAAATTAATTACGTACAGTATATACGTAGTCATGGCTCCCAAGAAAGTTGGAGACGAAGATGGAGATCATTAAAAAATATGAAGCTAGTATTCGATTGAGTGTGATCGCCAAGGAATACGGCCGAAATCCATCGACAATAGGCACCATCCTTAAGCAGAAGGATGTCATCAAAGCAGCTACACCTTCCAAGGGCGTGACTATTTTGTCCAGCAAGAGGAGCCACGTGCACGATGAGATGGAAAGGCTGCTTCTTGTCTGGATAAAAGACAAAGAAATCGCTGGTGATACGATAACGGAGACGGCAATCTGCCACAAGGCCAGCACTATTTTCGGTGATTTGATTGCCCAGGCCAAAGACGACTGAGGAGAAGGGACATTGACGCCAACCCCAAAGTTCAAGGCTTCTCATGGGTGGTTCGAGAAATTCCGTAATTGGACTGGCATCCATTCGGTTGTGCGGCACGGGGAGGCAGCCAGCTCGGACACGAAAGCAGCCGAAGCCTTTATTAAGACGTTCGACAAGATGACGCTCAATGAAAGCTACAGCTTCAACTGTGATGAGGCTGGCCTTTTTTGGAAAAAATGCCTTGTCGGACGTACATCAAGCAGGAAGAGAAGAAGCTACCTGGGCATAAGCCTATGAAAAACAGGCTTACGCTCGCACTTTGTTCGAACGCCAGTGGGGATTGCAAGGTGAAGCCCCTACTTGTGTATCATTCGGAGACTCCTTGAGCCTTTCAAGGCCCACAAAGTGCTTAAGGAGAAGCTTCCAGTGATGTGGAGGGCTAATGCGAAAGCCTGGGTAACGAGACTTTTGTTCACCGAGTGGGTAAATCTGTGTATTGGCCCGACAGTGAAGAAATTCTTGGAAGAGAAGCGCCTCCCTCTGAAATGTCTGCTGGTGTTGGACAATGCCCCTGCTCACCCTCCTGGCCTTGAGGAAGATATCCTAGCGGAGTATTAGTTTATCAAGGTTCTTTATCTTCCGCCTAACACCACCCCTCTCCTCCAGCCCATGGACCAGCAAGTGATATCGAACTTCAAGAAGCTGTATATGAAACATCTTTTCAAGAGATGTTTCGACATCACCGATACCACAAACCTCACTTTGCGTGAATTTTAGAAGGAGCATTTCGATGTTGTGTTATGCATCCGACTCATCGACCAAGCTTGGCAGGAGGTTTCGAGGTGAACCTTGAATTCTTCGTGGAGGAAACTCTGGCCTGATGCCGTATCCGCTCAAGACTTTGAGGGATTCGACGTGGGCGAAGCTGGTGCTGCAGATTCAGGGACAGTTGACGATCCTGAAACTGTTTTGCAACCAGATCTTGACGAGATCGTTGCACTCGGCAAGTCCATGGGGCTGGTCGTCGACGAGGACGACATCAATGACCTTCTCGAGGAGCACCAAGAGGGAGCTTACACGGATGACCTGAAGGAGTTGGAGGCCATGCAACATAACGTCGTTCAAGAAGAGTTCTCTAGCAGCGGTGAGGAGGACGACGACGCTATGACAATGGCAGAAATTAAGGATGCTCTAGTTGCTTTTCATAAGGTGCAATCATTTCTAGAAAAAAGACACCCCGAAAAGGCTTACACAGGTTGTATGCTTGCACAGTTCGATGACGTTTGCCCGAGTCGTTTCAGGAATATTGTCAAAAGCAGGCAGAAGCAATCTTCCTTGGATAGTTATTTTTTAAAGAGTCCTTTAGTAGTAGTAAGCAAAAAAGAAGAACCGAGTGATACTACGAAAAAACAGAAAGTTGAAAGTGGTGAAGAAAGTTTATGTTTTCCTGACTTTTTTTATGTTTCGTAAAGTTAAGTGTACGTACTATAAGAAGTTTTCTGCCGTTTGTCCTCCTCCTCTGTCGCCACTTTCGGAGATAGCCTCACTCGAAAGGTAAGCTTCCACATTTTACTACATACGTACGTATGTACGTACAGTATTTCTTGTATACCATGTACACTAATACACTTTATTTACAGGTACATACATATTAGTGCTACTAGTGCGTATTAAGTTTGGTATTGAATGGTCCAAATTGTTGTAGTATTTCATTGTTTATGGGTCAATTTAGCTTTATAGGGCTTGGAACGGATTAGGCATTTTACATGTAAAATGCGGTTCAAAATACGAAAAACTCATGATACGAAGGCCGCCTCGGAACGGATTAATTTCGTATCTCGAGGTACCACTGTATTCAGTATTGCAGCGAGTTAGGCTGTAAGGGTAAGTTAACCAAAAGTCTGTATGTCTCTGAATTCATGCAACTCAAATCGTGCAAGTTTGGGGTGTTACTGTAATTGGTAAGTTATTTATATGAAAATTACTTTTTCATTATAGAATGATGTTTCATATATAGTAGTACTTACCAGGTAATTACAGAATCAAAGCCCACCCACCTCTCCTCTATGGACGTGAGGGCACAAACAATTTGAACATGGCTGCTGGGTTGTTCATTCTTTCCCTGGTAGTTGGTAGGGTGTCACCTTTAAAATAAACAAAAGAAGTGCAACCGCAAAATTCAAAAAGTTGCCATGCAAGGTAGATACATCACCTATGTAATTACTTGGTAAGTATATATGAAACTTAATTTTATTATGAAAATTTTATATTTGTATCCCCACAAACATTCTTAATATCCTGCTTGAAATGTGTATATATATTCATCTCTCTGTTCCTCCACAGACCATCAGCCAGCTATGCGCATTACACATCGTTTATTACAGTCCTTATGTTTCCGTCATTGTTATTTTCTATACCTGTTAAACTGAGAAATGAAATTTGTGAGTGAAGGTTTTTTATCATCTCACCTCAATGTTCTCTGTTTGATTTAGTAATACCATTTGAATCAATAATTCATCTCCAAAGAAAGATGCTAAAACTATTAAACATAGAAAAATATTTGAGTTATTTTGAAAATCAGGAAGAGGGTGGGCAATAGTGATGCTGCCTAGTGTTATGGTTTTAGTAGGCAAATGATCTTTGATTTTAAATGTTTGAAAGGGAAGTTTCTTGTCTTTAACCATAAAGGGTATGATTTAGAACATTGTGGTTATTTAAAGCTAGCACCAAGACAACCAAGATGATAAAAAAAATTAACTTCTTGAGAATGCTGTGTGCAAATGGTGTGATGATTGTTTATGGAATGGAGTTAAAAGAAGCAACTAAGAAGCATGCCATCATCTGTGGTATGCCAGCTTCAAAGTTTCTGAGGGATGGCTGAAACAATTTCATCATTGTCATTGCCTACCAAGCATGTTGACTTGAAACCACAGGTGTGCATGGACATCTGTTTTACCAGGCTTACAGTGAGGATGAAAGTGATTTATTTTATCTGGGCATTTCTGCAAATATGCTAGTAAGCAGTAAGTAGGTCATCCCTTGATAGAAGTGAAGTATTTGATTGTTATGGACTCCAAGTTATTTGCAATATAAGATGTACTGAAATAATTATTTATGAATAAAAAAAAATGTTTTCTTTAGATAGCTACAAAACATTTCAAACTTTTTTTTTTTGCTTTATGGCTCAAGTGCCTTTAGAATACATAATATACACCACTATTTTAGTATTTGTTCCGACGCCTTATACTTACCTCGAACTACTTCTTAGGAGAATCCTGGATGTCAATCCAGTACCAACCAGAAAAAACTGGTTATTCCCTCCTGATCCCCAGCCAGATATGCCCCAGGGTCGAAGATCACGACCTCTGACCTGCTGTCCTTTCCTGGTCGCTGTAGCATTTACATGCTCCAGCTCGTTGTCCATTTACCGGCCCGTTTTCCTTTGTCTCTCCTTGTGTGTGGTGTGTGTGGTCTTTCGGTTCTTATGGAAGCTTCATCGCAACGGCGTTGCCCAGGTCTGGAGGGCAGGACCTGTGGGTCCTTCCTTTTGCCTTTTAAGATCGATCCCCACACTTTGTGTAGTAAGTGTCGGGGTTGCCCTTGTTCGTGGGAAGCTACACGTGGTGAGTGCGTCGTGTGGTTGGATCATCAAGGGGATCTGGCCACTACCAAGCGCAAGAAGAAACCTCATGCTCCAGCCAAGAAGGCTTCCTCGGAGGATCCACGGAGTAGGAGCACGAGCCGTGGCCTGGGAGGCCCTTCGCCATCACCTGCTCCCTCTCAGGATTCCCCGGAAGGGCGTCAGGAGTGTTCCCCCGTCTCCTCCCTGCGAGGGGACCTAGGTGAGTCTGTTGCCGGGTCTCTGCAAATGGCGGGACCCGAGGAGTCTGTGATGAGAGGTGTACAGGTGGACAGTTTTTCTTTTTTGCAGGAGTGCTGGGCTTGTGGTAGCCTGCGGGGCATGCCATCCATGGACGCGTTGGTTGCGGCGCTACATGCCTGCAAGAGCTTGCCACCAGCCGCGGAGTGCGCCGCTCCAGAGCGAGGTACGCCGCTTGTTCCCCCTGGGATCCCTGTGGGACTCTCCTCTTCCACCTCCGCACTCCCAGCGACATCCCCGGAGGTGGGGGATCGTCCCGCCCGCTCCTCCCGCTCACCCCGGGACAGGAGTCACCGCAGAAGAGACAGGAGGAGAGGCGGTTCATCAGGCGGTTCCTCATACAGATCTTTGAGGAGGCGCTACCATTCCAGGAGGAGGTACTACGGGGGTAAGTCGAGGTCATTCTTTCTCCTCCTCCCTGGACCATAGGTCCAGATCTCTTGTCATAGCCAGGACCACAGGGGTCGGAGTAGGAGCAACCGTCGCCGGGACAACTCGCGCCGTAGACGTCATCACTCGTGGACCTCCCGGTCCCTGCGATCGGTTCCCGAGCACGCCGCTCCCTTGAGGTCTCCCCGAGTGGGGGCCTCCCCCCCTCTCAGGGGGTGTGCCCCAGCAGCTCAGGTGGATCCCGTGTCGGTTCTGGTGGCTCCTGCTGACTGGGCTCTGTCCGGCTTAAGACCTCTGCTCCCTCCCGTCATGCAGGAGGAGCGGAGCGCGCTGCTCCAGTGCCCCCCCGGCGGGGCTCCCCCCTCGTCCGGGAGGTGGCCCATAATGGCCCCTCCAGGTGGGGAGGGCCCTTCGCCCCGGGGGCACCTCAGATAGAAGTAGATGGCACCGGTTCGGTCCGACAAACCACTCCTCCCCCATCCCTGCAATTGGTGGCGGGGCCGTCTGTAGCAAGAGAAGACTTGGAGGAGGACGCCTTCATGCTCAACAGTCTGCAGAACTCCCTGGAGGCCCAAGGGGGCATGGACAAAGGCTCAGCATTCCGTAGGGTTCTCAGTATTATCCGGGCGCTGAATGGTTTGGTGGAACCTCCTGCACCCCCGACTCCAGGAGACTCTTGGCAGTAGATCGCCTTTTCAGGGGGAAGGTGGAGTCCAAACCTTCCCTATCCCTTCCCAAGGCCCTCTACTCAGCCAAGGCACTGGCACTAGCACAAGTGGAGGAGGTGGTGACAGGACCCAAGAATTCCCTCAGGGCCCTGGGCTCCCTGAAGCTCCTTCTAGCTGCCAAAGCCAGGCAGAGGAAGTTATAAGCGCCGGAGGGCATGCATCTACCCCCGAAGAGGGTAGAATGCCCCCTCACAGCCCACTTGCCGGGCTGTTCAGGAGATAGGTTGTTGACAGGCCCCGTTGTGTTCTCCCAGCAGGAAGCCATGGCTATGGAGTTCATGGCGTGGACCTCCATTCACGTTGCTTCGTGGTTGGACCACTGGACGGGTGCGGTCACCAGCTTCACGAGAGATCACGACCTACAGGACGAGAACGAGTTGGCCGCCTTCAAGGAGTTGGTGTTGTCAGGGGGCAAGTCCCTGGGATTCCTAACTACCCAACTTCTGACCCTATGGACAAACTGGGTCCTGAGACGTATGGACGCAGGTCTTGCTCGCCTCCCGAGGGGCTTCCCGGACAGGGAGGCGAAGGCGCTCTGTAACACCCCAGTGTCAGACGAATCCCTTTTTCCGGATCACCTGGTAGAGGAGGCCATCGAACGTTGGAGGAAGGCCAACCAGGACTCCGTCGTCTACAGGGCATCGTCCTTGGGCAGACAACCAGCGCCAAGACGTAACTCGGAGACGCAGAAATTAAGACAAGGACCCAGACTGGGGATTGGGACCCCTGCAGGTATTTCGGAACCTTCTGCAGGAGGCTGGGGCCATCAAAGAACTCAGCCCTCCTCCAGGACCGCTAAAGCCCCCTCCTCCGCTTTTAAAGCCAGATCCGCGCCCTCTCACAGGGGAAAGGCGGCCACTTCTTCAGGAGGAAGTAGGAGGCGAGGTCTCCTACCCAACTTGATGCCTTGGGGGGGGGGGGGGGTGCCTCTCCAATCATTGGCGGGACTGGGAGGATCTCGGGGCCGATCCCTGGACCGTCCAGGTCCTCAGGGACAGTTACCGAATCCCCTTCTGGGATGGGAAGCCTCCCCTGACGGAGGAACCAGACAGCGGGGCATTCAGCCCCCTGATCCCCGGTCACGGGGAGGCTCTTCGACTGGAGGCCCTATCTCTGTTGGAGAAGGGAGCCCTCCAGTGAGTGACCACCCACTCCCCAGGGTTCTTCAGCCGCCTTTTCCTGGTGACGAAGGCATCGGGGGTATGGAGACCGGTAATCAACCTATCCATCCTCAATACATACATCCTCAAGACGAAATTCAAGATGGAGACCCCTCGCTCTGTTCTGGTGGCCCTGAGGGAAGGGGACTACATACTGTCCCTCGACCTCAAGGACATGTATTTCCAGATTCCAGTACACCCCTCCAGCAGGAAGTACCTTCGCATAAGGTGGGAGGGAGCCACGTACCAGTTCAGAAACGGCACCGCAGGTTTTCACAAGGATATTCTCCCTCGTGTCCGCCTGGGCCCACAAGAAGGGCATGCACCTCCTGCGGTACCTGGATGATTGGCTACTCCTTTCCTCCTCAAAGGATCGCTTAAGGGAGCAGAGGGACGAACTCCTGACCCTCTGCTCTCATCTAGGTATCGTCCTGAACTGGAAGAAGTCACACCTGGAGCCCACCAACAGGATGGTGTACTTGGGTATGGACCTGGATACAGTAAGGGCCAGGGCGTTCCCGTTGGAGGATCAGATTTCCAACTTCAGGGACGTAGCGACCCCCTTCCTGACAAGCACACCCCGACCAGCTCGGATATGGCAGAGGCTGATAGGCCACCTCGTCTCCCTGGAGAAGCTAGTACCCCAGGGAAGGCTGAAGATGAGGCCCGTCCTGTGGAACTTGAAGGACGGATGGGAGATGATAGAACCCTCGTAGTCGATGGTGGAGGCCCTTCGCTGGTGGTTGGAATACGAACCTCCAGCGGATATGCTCCTTTTCACAGACGCATCAAGGGGGGCTGGGGAGCCCACCTACAAGCAGAAATGAGCGGAGGGAGTGGTTGGAACGGGAGCGAGGACTCCATATCAACAACCTGGAGCTCCTGGCCATCCTCAAAGAGCTCCAAGCCTTCGAAAACAGCCTGAGGAACAAGAGAGTGGCAGTCATGTGCGACAATGCCACCGTTGTTGCTTACGAAAAAAAGCAGGGGGTCTGAAATCACGACCCCTGTGCGATCTGGCGGAGACCGTTTTGGAGTGGGCAGAGAACGCCGGGATCTCCCTGTCAGTGAGGTTAATTCTGGGGAAAAGGAACGTGATTGCCGATGGACTCAGCAGAAAAGGGCAGGTCCTAGGGGTGGAATGGCCCCGACACCTGGTAGTAGCGGGTGAGCTGATTGGGAGGTGGGGCTCCCCCTCCATGGATTTGTTCGCAACGAGCCTAAACCGCAGGCTCCCGGTGTTCTCCCCAGTCCTGGACTCGACAGCTGTGTGGGAAGACGCGTTCCAGCTCCCCTGGGATGGACTAGACCTCTACGCCTTTCCCCTCTTTGGAGTCCTCAGGCAGGTCCTCAATCATCTCCGAACCTCCAAAGTCATGGTCATGACCCTCATAGCCCCCAGGTGGCTCGACAGTGACTGGTTCCCTGACCTCTTGGAGATGTCCATTCAAGAACCCTGGGAACTCCCCCGAAGGCTGGACCTTCTAAGACGTCCCCACTTCGAGAGGTTCCACGAGGGCCTGGACGCCCTCTGCCTTCATGGGTGGAGGCTATCGAGCTTCTCCTGAATAAGAGGGGGTTCCCGCACAAGGTGGCCTCCAGAATCTCAGGATGCTTTAGGAAGTCGTCTGTAGTGGTTTACCAAGTGAAGTGAAGTGGAAGCTCTTCGGAGCCTGGTGCAAGGGGCAGAACCTGGACCCCCTGCGTGCCAAGATTCCCCACGTCGCGGAATTCCTTATCCATATGAGGGATGACAAGGGGTTCTCCATCACATCTATCAAAGGAGTCAGGGTGGCCTTGAGCCAGGTCTTCTATCAAAGAGGTGTAGATCTGGGGAATTCAAAAGACATCTCCCTATTTATTAGGGATTCGACCAGACGTGTCCCCCCAGATCCCTATCGGTCCCTCAATGGGACGTGGCCAGAGTCCTGGCCACTCTGAAAAAGCACCCCTTCGAGCCGCTCAAGGATATTACAGACTGAGAGCTCACACTCAAGACAGTCTTCCTCTTGGCTTTAGCTTCCTCCAAGAGGGTAGGGGAGTTTTATGGTCTCCTACCAGGTGTCCCACTCAAGGGGGTGGGAGAACTAACTTTCAAATTCGTGCTGTCCTTCGTAGCCAAGACCCAGAACCCCTCAGTGGTAGACGAGTGGTTCGTGGATTTCTCCATTCCAGCTCTTCCTAAGTCCAAGGATCCCAAGGACCTGCTCCTCTGCCCAGTCAGGGCAGTGAGAAAATATCTCGGCAGGACAGAAGGACTCCGCCCCGGTATTCAAAATCTTTTTGTCTCTACTGGGCGGGAGAAGAGAGCGGTCGCGAAAAACACCATCTCCTGGTTGAGGGAGACCATCAGGAGGGCCTACGAGGGAGCAGGGCTGGTCCCCCCACAAGGCGCGAAGCCCCACGACATCAGGGGTATAGGCACCTCCTTGTCTTTCTCCAAGAATACGGCCGTTGCCCAGATCCTACGGGCGGGGGTGTGGAAGAGTCAGTCCACCTTTACAGCCCATTACCTCAAGGATTGTACGAGGAGGTCCCTTGATGCCTTTGAGATAGGGTTGGTGGTGGCAGGCCAGCAGAGGGTCTAGCCTAGCCTAGTGGGGGTATGCGTCATATGTATGTGAGTGTGTATATGTGGTGTTTCCATCCTCCGTATCCTACCCTGCTCCTCTCCCCCGCTTCCCCACTGGGCCTTCAATGTAATCTATAAAATTTCTCAATCTTCAGGGGAGTCTATGAGAGGAATATTCGCCTTACAGACCTTTGTTTTACACTCATAAGTTATTCCCTCCGTTGCCCACCAGTCGGTATTGCCTCTGAACAGCGAGGGGATCCCCACCTCTGTCCTAATCCAGCGGAGCGGGTCTCCCTCCTCCTTCTGGCCTGAAGGAGGATGACCTCTTCCTGGCAGGGAATCATCCTTCCCTAGATACTCCTGCCTCCTAAGGATTAAGTCTCCTAAGAAGTAGTTCGGGGTAAGTATGCGGTGTCGGAACGAATCACAAATTTTAAGTAATTTGTATTTTTCCTAGCTATACTTACCCCGAACTACAAAATTTTTACGCCTACCCATCTGTCCCTGCGTATCTGATGGCAGGAGCTCTAGGGGCGTTGAAAGGACTGCAGGTCAGAGGTCATGATCTTCGACCCTGGGGCATACCTGGCTGAGGGTCAGGAGGGAATAACCAGTTTTTCTGGTTGGTACTGGTTGACATCCAGGATTCTCCAAAGAAGTAGTTCGGGGTAAGTATAGCTAGGAAAAATACAAATTACTTAAAATTTGTGATTTTTCTTTAGGGATATGATAATGCTTTATTGCCAGTATTCTTTTCTGACCAAGCAAAATATAAAATAATAATGCTTTCAGGCAACTTATGTCAAAGTTCTGCAGAAACAGATTCATGGACGTCCAGGTCACCGGTTTGAATATTTTGAGGCACTGCATCATATCTTAGGCAAGGAGATTAATCCCCTTGGATTGGGAATGAAAGCATCAGTGGGCACGAAAGGCCAGATGTAAGTACAAACACTTTGTTTTTGTTTGTTGTATAAGTTGTTTTTGTTTGTTGTATAAGTAATTTTCAGGTCATAAGTCATGGAGATTAACGTTTTAAGTCTTTTTTTTTTTTGTTAACTTGACCAGTTTCCAGCTAGTGATAGAAGATTTATCCTAATGTTCAGACCGAGGGTTTATTTCGTATATGAACAATTAAGGTATTGAGTCATTGTGGTCTGTAGTAAATCTGAGTTTTACAGGAGACACTTGAAACCACATAAGCCTATATAAGGCAATGCCTTGCATACAAAAAAAAATTGTTTCCATACATATTTCTTATAAAAGGCTAGTAATTAATTAACACATAATTTTTTCTAGTATATATAAAATTCCTTTTGCTTAATATTTTACGATTTTTATTACCAGACAACCTCAGAGCAACTTGTCATCATCAGTTCATGAAAAATATGGCGGGAACTCTGAATACCAAGAAATTAATGTTGATGGTAAGGTACTCTTTGTGGTCACAGTCGTAATTCCCACATTGATTTTTTTCTTCTTTTTTTTTATTGCAGAAAAAAATTATGTATTATTACAACCTTTTGGCTAACTAGACCTGTCTCTGTGGTGTGAGGGAAAACTGGCTTCTTTAGTATTGTTCCTAAGTGACACTGAGAAACAACAGTGAAAGGATCATAATGTAGTATTAAGCATGAAAAATTTTATTCCTCAGTAATCTGGTTGATTTTCGTGCTTGATGGTCTGGGCAAGTGAAATTAATATTTTTCATGTTTCATTTTAACAAAATATGTTGAAAACTTTTTTGTTAACTACATTCTTAGTGAATCAGGCCTCAAGATGATTTCATATTATTTGCCAAAGAGAAATATTTTGCTGATGGTGTATTATGTTAAATGGTGTTGTATGTTTCTTCGACAGAAGGCTTTGTGTGGGTACACTCTGCCATAAATCTATTGCTTGAAAACATAAAGGATTCCTTTAGTGTCATATCTTCTTCAGCCACAACTCAAGAAAGATGGGAGGTGAGAATAATTGATTTTTACCAAACAATTTTTATAGCTCTCATGTTTTTAGCTTGTGTTGTGATTCTTTGTGTTTTAGGATTTGGTCAAATTTGTGCTTATCTTGTCAGAATGCTGTTGTATTACTTTTGAATAAATTATTATTCTTCATTGTTGATATGTATTACCTTGTTTTTTTAAGTATATTTCTTAATCTTAATCTGTAGAGATTCTTATTTAGTCTTTGCTGTCCTTGTCAGGAAATTTCTGTACAAATGGATAATGGTGGTTACAGTGTTGGAAGTCTACAGTGCCAAAGAAAGTGGGAAAATATGCAGGATGGCTATTATTACCATCAAACAAAATCTCAGGCAACAGGATCTGAAACTCATTGGCCATATTTTACCAAAGTAAAAGAAACCATGATTGCTCTGCATATTCCTGTAACTGGTGAGTATTTTTAATCCTGTGATCTTGTATGTTTTTATTAACAGTACTACAGGTATTTTAGACATTTGCTTAGTAAATTATATATTTCACAAATTATTTTTACTGTATTCTCTAAAGGCCCATCATTCTTCTTGATACTGTTTTGCTATCATGTAATCATCGTCATCATTTACATTTGCGTCCGGTTTTTTTCTTTACGGGTGTAGACATCATATGAATTCTCTTAATCTTTTGTATATTCTGTCTGAATTCTTAGATGGTACAAGTTCTGATCTGAATCCTTTATCCACATTAAAACACCTGATCTGTTGGCTTATCTATCTAAAGCAAAATTATATATCTGTTGGCCACCCATAAGATGATTTTTTTAGAAACTGAACTTCCTTAACCTTATGGTTGAGGGTTTTCAGGTGGGGACACATTTACTAGGACTTCTCTAGTTGGAGTTAACCATAAGCATTGTTAGTCCAGGAAGAAAGTCATCTGGCAATCTACATCATTATGTAGAATTGGCAGCTCTGCTGGAATTTGTAGAATGAATATCATCAGTCACATTTGAACCTCTATACTAAAGGCACTGGATGGACTACTATTCTTACATCACACTGGTAAATCTGACTTAAAGAAAAAAAGAAAAAGGGTGAAAACTTGACTGAAAAATTATCATGATGATCTACATCTCTGGTTAATTGTCTATCCCAGTTATTAAGACTATACTTATGTCAGTTTTAAGAGCTTAGCTGGAACTGGGCTGTATGTACCAAGAATAGAGGAGGAAGTCTTCCTGGATGTTGCCAAACTATGGTACTTGGTTGGAACCACACCTTGATCCTGGATCATGTGCCTGTGTCAGCTTGTGGATTCATGTAACATGTTTCACTGGAGAACCTGACCCCCAAGGACAGTCTTGTGTTCCAGGGGCCAATGAGATGAATAAGTAGAGGGGATTCATCTGTATCCATTTGAAATTTGCCCACAACTTTTGTCTAGTTCTGCTTTGGAGACTTATCACATAAATCCATGGACTTCTGCTCAACTGGTCCCATCAAGGCTTCAAGCTGAGTATTGCCTTCTGAGGGGGATAAGGGGCCCCTCAGTCTCCTTCCTCTTCCACATAGTTATGCTTTATTTATGACCATAGTTTACTGTCTTATTTGCTGATTGCTATATTGAAAAGGGAAGTGTGACTTTCTCAGTTCAGTCCACACACGCATGAAAAAGAAAGGAATGGGGTACAAAGTGTGACCTTATTTATAGGGAACCAGTTCAGTTGTTTTTAACTCAAAATCACTTGGCAGGTCACCCTACTAATGCGATGATTGATTATTTGCAAAGCATAAGAGATCCCTCCAAAATATATACGTATTTAGATTTATGTAAACTGATGGGATTTGTGTTGAGAGATGATGCTTTTCAAATAATAAAAATTGTTTATACTATAAACCCATTAATTTTTTGCCTAGTTTGGGATAGGATTCTTTTTCATTCTTTGGTGTGTCTTCAAATTACTGACCTCACAAGTTGATTGGTTTGTATTTGAAAAATCAACAGGTGCTTTAAAGCTAATGCAGCTAGCTCTGTTTTATTGTACAGAGCAACTATTTTATATGTCATATATATTCTTATACTTTACCCTGAAGTAATTTTAAATGTATTTTTATATGTCAAAGTCATTTGAGGTGCAATAAACTTTCAGACAAACGACTTGACAAGCAAAAAGCATTTTTGATAGGTGCATAGCTTTTAGTTTAGGCCAACAAACTCCTTGTATTAGTAAACTTGAGTGTAACATATCTTCCATTACTGGAAGATATGTTAAAGGAAATTCTCCTCTAGTTGGTCAGTCATAAAATATGAATATGGTACTGTAGTTAAAAAGTATTCATGAACTAAATGCGGTTGAACATGTAAGGTATACGTTTCCATTGTGTAATTTATATAAATGACTGTAAATCTTCTAATGGGGAAGGATTTGCTTAGTCTCCCGAAAGATTAGCCATTTTTCATTATTTCTGTTTTCACAGCAGCATTGTCAGCTGTGATATTCACAATAGAAATTGAAAAAGTATATTATAATCACAGAAACAAAATGTAGAGCATTGCAAGAACAAATACAGGTAGTCAAGAGTCATCTATCTTAGAAATTTAGTAAAACAACTGGCTAAACATTCAGAAGTTATGTGAACAAGTATAAGTGCTGAAATATGCTGGTTCCATGACCATGGGTATGTAGATGATATAATATGTTACAGTTTGGCTATAATGAGTCATCATGAATATAGTATAAATGGCAGACATTTTGAAATGCAAAGTTTAATAAGTTGAGACAGATTAAGCCTAATGCAAAATTCATTCTTTATCTAAAAATATAATGCTGAAGTGATTCCAGCATTTTCATTTAACTTATGGAAGTTTAATGAACAACCCCAGATGGGCCACTCCCAAAATCCAGAAGAATACAGTACAATTTTGATGAGTAGGAATTGGTTTGTAATTGCAAAGAGAAAGGCGTGAAGGTGTTTTGACAAGTGAGGATTGTCAAATGTATATTTGTGTACATTAGATGGATTCAAGTAATTATACAGCAGTAGTATAGTATCACTGTTTGGTTATCAGAGGAGCAAACAGGAATCATTTTGGAAAAGTGTATGAGATGATGCTGAGGATACCATCCTGGCAAAGGAGACAACACATTAGGAAAATCACTTACCATAAGGGAAAAGGTTGGTACTTCTTGCATTATTTACATTTGTACTTTAACCCTTAATGGATGGATTGATCCTTGGGAGTAGTAATAACAAGTTTGGGGTGGTGGACTGGTTGATCCTGTAGTTAGACAATATTACGTGCCATTGATTTGGAAAAAATTGGCCAGGAAAGAGGTGCCAATACTTTTATAGCTGATAAATTCACTTACGGCAACTTTTATACTGACAAAGATCACGAGTGTAGGTTTCTCAGGACTTCAGTAGTGCTTGTGGCTTGAAGGGGAAATGTTCTGTCTCTCTCTCACATGACATCTTTTTTGTAAATTTGCTCATAAATATACCAAGGGGTTGTTGTTGGTATTTTTTCTTGTCTTTTACAATACTATGTCAGTTGTAATTGTAATTTTACAAAGAAAATTGCAAAGAAATATTAGAAAAAACATGTAAAATAAAATAAAAGCTACTGAATCTTTGTTCTCAGTAAACTTATGTTAAATATTTTCAACAAATATGCTAAGAATTTGTTACTGCTTTTATTTCTTATCTGTTTTGATATTGTGTGACTGCTTTTATTTCTTATCTATTTTGATATTGTGTGAGCAGTAATTATAATTCTACAAAACAAAAATTTATATATTAGAAAAACATATAAGTTGGTGAAATTTATGATTGTCTTGTAAAAGAGGCCCAACAAGGGGTTGTAAATAGTCATTTTCAACTTCTCATGGAAGGTAGGGAAAATTTTTTAGAATTTCTTTTCTTTCACCATGTACATTTGCATATCTTCCTCTTTCCATTGATGTTTTTTTTTTTCGTAAATTGGCCAACCACAAAGTTTACCTGGCCTGAGCTGCATATCGATATAGTATTTACCTGCCCAGTAAGGGTTAATATGCAACAAGTCCAGAAAGATAGTTTAACTTAGCTAATAATGTTCCACAGACATTGAATCACCTCTGAGATCCTTTGTGTAATCATCATCAAAGGAACAGGAATTTAAGAAAATTATGGTATGTGAATCCCGGAAAACTAAATAGATATGAACTGCATGTTTCCAGATTCTGCAATTAATACTGATTACTGTTTTTTTACCACTGTTTGGAAAGAGTAACACAGTATTTACTCATGTGAAAAGTATATCTCTGTGGATGTAATTAATTTGTGGAAATTAGAGGTATTATTCAGTGGAGGTGTTTTAAGTCTTAAATAAATAAACAGTAAATTACATACAGTCACTAATCATCATCATCATCTGCCACAAGAAAACCAAGGTGAACAGGAGGCATGTTATTCTGGTGGAAGAGTTGGAATGCTTTTTAGGGGTTTCCTGTATTGTTATGCTTATAGAAATTAAATAGGTTTTTGTTGAGGCATCATTAACAGTCACTCAATTTCATATTATAATTCCATTATTGCTCTTGTGTTCACAATGATGTACTGTTTTGTGAAATGATTTAATCTTTGGTTATATTAGGATTGATATAGAAAGTACGAGTTTTTTATAAGGTCAACTCAAGATATAGTCACTATATCTTGAAAAGCACACAGAACTATTGTGTACTACATACATTATAACAATCAATTCTTTTGATTTTTTGGAGCATTTTAAGTAATGTGAAAAGGAAGGTTTTAACATATTATGTAAAATTCACAAGTAGCATCCATCTTAGGTCACCATTGCAACATTTTAAATAAAGTGAGAAAACTTGAGAAAATTGAAAAGAAGTAGAGATAAAAACTAACTTTATGCCTTTAGTGTTGAAGGTTGACAGCTTGACATAGTATGGTTACTCACCTGTATTGCTTATGGTCCCATGATGAAAAGTAGAGTACTTCTAGCCAGCAGTTACTTTTGTATAATCAAGACAACTGAATTCCAATAGAAACCAGTTGGGAGTTTATTACTGTCATAACAGATTATCATCTGGTGTGGCAAATATGAAAAGCATGAATGAGAAAACTTCCTTTAGTGATGTTTACTTGATTAATCAGAGTAGTAATACTTAACTTTAAAATATATAACTGAACAGAAATTTTACCTATCATTGTATTAATTATGATAAAAATTTTCAGTTCAAGTAGATGTCGAAACAAATGGGAGATATGCTGGAAGAAAGGTCATGAGGGGTCAAGGTGTAAAGAGAATCATTTCAAGGAAGAAACCTATGGATAGAAAGTACCATAGTATCCCAACTAAGAGCATTCTAAGTCGCATACATCAGTTGGAGTCACATGCTGACATCAATCATCGTTTGGAGTATGTTGAAGAAAAGGTGGAAGAAATGCAGCATAGCCTTGAAACCTTCCGACAAACCAACAGCATTCTTTCACAAATTGTATCAGAGCTGAGGAGAATTAATCAGGTAATTGAAAATGAGAATGACTACAGATATAGAAATCCTCACAAACTGCAACAACAAGTACCCAGATCAGGAAGTCCAAATCAGGAAATCATAATAGTTGAAGGCATATCAGAGCAGATCTGATTGATTAAGCAATTAAGGTTAGTAATATGAAAGGTAAACACAAAAGTACCATTAAAACTTTGATACAGAAGTGCAGGATCAGAAACCATTTCAATTTAAAAATTGGGGCAAAAATCAAAATTATGACTAAACTTTTTCTTGTCTAGTATTTTTTTGTGTTCTTTCATACTATTAATATTTTATTACATTACACTTGTATGGTATTAATGTCTTTTAATTTTTCATGGTACAGTGGTTTTACTGTTACAGTATTACCAGAAAAGTCATGACTAATCACCAACCTAACTCAGCCTGACATGTGGTAATCTGTTTCTGATATATACAACTTTAAAATTAAGTGAGCTTAGTGGAATTGAATTCCAACTCTGTTTTACAAAAAAAAAAACTATATTTTAGTTTTATGCAAACTACACAAACCCACTACATATAAAACAACCTTAAACTGTTCAAATGCTTTAGCTCTTGGCAGAATTCTCCTTGGCAGCCCACTGTTGGGAGGCTGGGTGGGGTCTACTTTCACTGTGGGTAAGTATCTAGATACATAGCAAATTTTATTATTAAAATTTTTATTATTTGGGATGAATCTTACCTACTGTTAAAATTAGCTGATTCCACATTTAGAAAAAGGATGGTGGGTATTGCAACTTGACAAATTCCGTTCGGACAAGCAAGCTAAGACTTCTTGTATGAAACCCAAAACATTCATACCTGATCTGGAATCTTTCCTGGATAATACTGCTGCCAGATGGTAAATTCCATTTAGGGCGCAAGGCTCTCACGTGTGTGCAGCCAAGAGCAGTCTTGCAGAGAAAACTATTTCATCTTCAGCCAGAATGAATTAAAGCAGCATGGTGGGACCCCTTTGCCTGGGTCCAAAGGTAAAAAAATGAGTCAACTATGATACAAAGGTATGCTCCTACACAACCAATGCCCCCCAGAAAACCAACACCTGGGATTAAAATAGAGCCCAAAAGATGTTCTTTCTTTTGGTTCATGAAAAGACTTTACCTGCTTCTACTAGCGGGCTAAGGGCTTTACAATTTTTTAATGCGATTTCTACATATTTAAGATAATGAGCAGCAAAAACTGAATTGCATTTCCACTGTGCCACATTAATTATGTCCTTAAGTGACAAATTCTTCAAAAAACTAAATGATGTAGAAACTGCTCTCACACTATGAATTAAATGTCATTTCTTGTTCAAAAGCCTCTTGTTCAAAAGCCTACCTTATAAGAGAATGCTTGTACTCGCTCCTCTTTTTGCTGGTGCTGTCACCAGCACAAAAAAAAAAAAAAAAAATCGTCATGGATCTGCAGATAAAAATTTTAAAACTACATCCAAGTTCTGGGGACTTGAATCTCAAATGATCTCAACACCACCTTAAGTCTAGATCGTTAGAAATATCCAATTGCACGACGCAGAGCTAAGGAAAGCTTGGATGTATACCCTCGAATAGAAGCTACAGAAAGATCTTTACTATATCTAAGAAATCGGAAGAACATGTTGTCTACAGAGAGACAGGTGCTGGAAATTCTGTAGAACGATACCAGGACCAGTGCACAAACCACTGCCTCTGATACAAGGTCAAGGTTGTTGCTTGTCTTGATTTAAGGATAGATTTCCAAGATACTTAGATAACCCCCTCTCTCGGAGGAGACGGTCGGGAGTCTAAGCGGTTGAGTGTAGCATGCAGAGGTTTTGGTGGAACCATATGGCACTCAGTTGTTTGAGTAGATCCTTCCTTAATGGAAGAATGTGAGGGAGATCCACTGAAAGAGCTAGAAGATCCAAAAACCAATTTCTCTTGAGGCCATCAAGGTGCTACTAGAGTGATTCTGCAATGGTTTGATTCCTGAAACTTGTTCAACACTTTCCTTATTATTGCAAAAGGAGGAAAGCGTAAGCATCTAGGTTGGACCAATCTTAAAGAAATGCATCAACTGCCCAAGCCTGAGGGTCCTGGCATGGAGAACATTACAGTGGTAGTCTCTCATTCATTGGTGTTCCAAATAAGTCCTCAATTGGTGCTCCCCACAGACTCCACAACAACTGGTAGACTTGGGAATTTAATGACCATTCTGTGGGTAGGACTTTTCCTTTCCTGTTCAGTTGATCTGCCAAATCAATGTCTTTCCCTGGAATGAATTGTGAAACCAAAACTATGTTCTTGGCTTTTTCCCAAAGGAGCAACTTCGCTATCAGAAACATTGATTTCAGTCTCATGCCATCCTAGTTTCTGATGTATGCCGAAGAGGTGATGGTGTCTGAAAATACTGCTATGACCTTTCCTCTGGCTAGATGTTCACATTCCTTCTCATGTGGCAACCTTCTCATGTGGCAACCTTACCCCAGACTCTCATGGCCTCCCAGGCATACTTCCTAACCTGTCATTGAAGTGTCTGAACAAGGTGAGGTCTGGGCTCAGTACCCCTAGGGATGACCCTGTCCCCAGTCTCTGACAGTCCTTACACCATGCTAACATCTCCTGAAGACTTACTGGGACTGAGACTAAATGGGAGTCTGGCAGAGGCATTCTGTATCAAATTTTCTCAAACAGAGCTGAATTGGCAGCATCATGAGCCTTTGTAAACTGACAAATTTTTCTAGAGAAGTCGTGTCCTAACAGACAGCCATTGTCTTGCTGGAAGCTTCCTTAATGGCTGAAATTCCCTACTTGTTTCTGTGATAGAAAAGCCTGTAAATTGTAAGAGTGTATCTTCATCCTTAGATAGAGAATGGATTGAGTTGGAATCAGGACAAACTTGTGAAAATTGATCAAGATGCTGAGCCAGGCAAAGTAACACAGATCCTTGGTTCCCAGAATTCCATTGAAAGAGTTGGCCAACATTAGCCAGTCGTCTAAACAGAGCAACATTCTCACTCCTAAAGGTGACACCATCCCCCTACTGGTACTAAAATCCTTGTGAGTACCTAAGCTATGGTGCTGGACACAGGCCGAAGCAAAGTGCCATGAATTGAAATACCGTCCCTGCTAACACAAATTGCAGAAACTTGTGTAACTGAGGATTTATCAGAACATGGAAATAAGCATCCTGCATATCCACCGATGTCATCCAGTTGTTCTGAATTGCTGCTAGGACTGCACTGGATGATTCTACAGAGAATGGGGATAGATGAATGAACATGATGAATTCCAACACATCTAGTACAGGCAGTCCCTGGTTATCGGCGATCTGGTTTAATGGCGCTTGTTTACCACTATGAAATTGGCAATTTATGGCGCCATAACGGGCCAAGTTCCGATTATCGGTGCCATAAGCACCATGTTCCGATTATCGGTGCCATGAGCACCATAAATAGCCAAGTTTTGGTTAATGGCGATTTTCGCTGATAAGCACACCCCCGGGAACAGAACCCCTGCCGCTAACCGGGAACTGTCTGTACTAGGCATCACCCACCAGATGCCTTTGGCACCAGAAAAAGTCGGTTGTCAAACCCCAGCGAGTTTTCCGACACCTGCTGTATTGCCTTCTTTAGCATTGATACTACCTCCTTCTGAAGAATAAGAAGCTTTTTCCACTGATGAATATATGATGGAAAATCAGTTGGAGATGATTTCAGAAGGGGGGAAGAGATACATCTTGAGAAAATAAAGTAGCTAGAATAACACCTAACTTGGAAACAACAGTAGAATCTGTAACCATAGTAGGATGGGAAAGCAAAACATTAACCCTCTTACGCCGACTGGACGTATTTTACGTCGACATTTTTTGTCGTGTACGACTGACGTGCCCTGGACGTATTTTACGTTTACTTACAAAAGTTTTTTTAAAATTCGCGGAAAAATACTTATTGGCCTACCAGCCTAAAACTTTTGAATCACGCGCCTTGGGGGATGCTGGGAGTTCACGGATCAAGGTGTTGTTTTGTTTACAATTGTTACGGAGGCACGCAAGCGCGAATTTCTTTTTTGCCGCACTAAAAAGTATCTGTGACACATCTCGGAAATTATTTCGTCACTTTGACATAATTTTTGTACCATTGTAAATTAGCCGTTACATGAAGTATTATATATGAAACTGTGTGCATTTTTACGTAGAATACAACAATAAAATACTCATGATTATAGCTTTTATCAGTTTTGATATATTTTCATATAAATAACAATAATTGCCAAAATTTCAACCTTCGGTCAACTTTGACTCTACCGAAATGGTCGAAAAACGCAATTGTAAGCTAAAACTCTTATATTTTAGTAATATTCAATCATTTACCTTAATTTTGCAACTAATTGGAAGTCTCTAGCACAATATTTCGATTTATGGTGAATTTATGAAAAAACTTTTTCCTTACATCCGCGTGGTAACTCTTCCGAAAAAAATCATACATTCGATTGTGGTAATGTTTGCACCATTTTAAAATTAGCCGTTATATAAAGTTTTATATATGGAAATGTGCGCAATTTCATGCACAATACAACTAAATACAACCCATGGTTGTAGCTTTTATCAGTTTTGAGATATTTTCATATAAATAACGATAATTGCCAAAATTTCAACCTTCGGTCAACTTTGACTCTACCGAAATGGTCGAAAAACGCAATTGTAAGCTAAAACGCTTATATTCTAGTAATATTCAAGCATTTACCTTCATTTTGCAACAAATTGGAAGTCTCTAGCACAATATTTCGATTTATGGTGAATTTATGAAAAAAATAACATTTTCTTTACGTCCGCGCGGTAACTCTTCCGAAAAAATCATACGTGCGATTGTGGTAATGTTTGCACCATTTTAAATTAGCTGTTACATAAAGTTTTATATACGATAAATAGAAAAAAAACCACGTTCGGTCAACTTTGACTCTACCGAAAAAGTCGAAAAACGCAATTGTAAGCTAAAACTCTTACAGTCTAGTAATATTCCGTCATTTACCTTCATCTTGAAACAAATTTGAAGTCTCTAGCAAAATATTTAGATTTATGGTGAATTTTTAAAAAAAAATCTTTCCTTCCCTCCGCGCGCGGATTCTCCGCCACAAATCTCCGAAATGCGTACGTACCATTCTCGGAATATTTGCTCCGTTTCATATTAGGCATTTCATAGAGTTTTATATATAAAAATGTGCGCAATTTTATGTAGAATAAAACGAAAAATATTTGAAGGTTGTAGCTTTTCTTATTTCCGAAATAATTGCATATAAAAAATATATATATAAAAAAATTTGACATTCGGTCAACTTTAACTCGTCACATATGGTCGAAAACTGCAATTGTAAGCTAATACTCTTACAGTATAGTAATATTCAATCATTTGTCTTCATTTTGAAAAAAATTGGAAGTCTCTTGGACAATATTTAGATTTATGGTGAATTTTTGAAAAAAATATTTGTTTACATCTGCGCGCGTTATGAATTCATGCATTATTTTGTGATAATATTTTCTCTGTGATGCTTTTATCGTTTTACAATGTGTTATATACCAAAATGATCGCAATTTAGTGTACATTACAACGAAAAAAAAGTAACTTGTTACCTTTAACCGTTTTGCGCACAGCGCAATTTGAATAAAATTATATATGAAATTTCGATTTCGTTTTTGCGCTATCATATATCGCATTATTTATATATGATAATGATAATTTTTTTCATTTCTGATGGTTGCATACTAAACTTCAGCCAATGACAAAAAAAGGAGCCAAAAATTAACTCTTAATCTTGAAAACTAAGCGCGCTGTGATTTTTTGAAAAAAATATTTTTTCCACTTTCGCGCTCACTCTGAAACACCTCCGGCACACGGGAGACAATTTTTTGTTTACCGCTTCGGCGTAAGAGGGTTAACAGTCAGAAGAAGGAGACTTTCCAATAGCCGAAAAAACAGGTTGTAACGAATGAACAGGTGCATTTCGTGAAGTCAAGAGGAGTAGCAGAGATTCAGAATGAGATGTATTAGTATATGGAATAGGTTTAACAATTGATTGAGTCAACATAACAGAACAGCTCGCTAATGGCATATTATTATAAATAACAATGTCTTTAGTACCTACATTCTTACTCTTATTGCTGCTAACAACTTCATTACTAGCTATCGATAATGGCAAAGTCGAAATACTGTGTGAAGATTTACCTTTACCAAAGCGATCTTTTGGTGAACGTATTAAACAGGATTCAGACCGTGAAAAATGAGAGATAGGTGTCGGAGGGCACAGAGCCCATCGCCCCCAAGAACCAACCTGGTTCCCTGGCAGCAGATTCTTCCAACTGTCCCAGGGGCTACATAGGGGTGAGGGCACCAACACCTTACCTCTTACAGTATAACACAAAAATGATCACACACTGTGGGGGGATTTGGAACGGTTCTTTATCTTATACTCGGTCAGACCTTTAAGATTCTAAAATAAGGTTTACATCCTGTTCTAGCTTCTCAATATGCTTTTCCTGAACCGAAAGGGGAGTGGAAGGCGGAGCTAAAGAGGAAGTCTCAGTACTAGCTATATAATCAGGCCTAGCAGAGGAAAAGTGAAAGGCTGAATAGGGCTAATTACAGACAAAGGACCACTAAGATTAGGCAAAAAGAGAGGTTTATGACCTAACCTAACTATTTGCTTCCACAATCTATCTGCTTCCCTTCTTTTCCTCTCTGACATTTTTAAGCATAAAGCTCTTAGACCAATCCCTACATTCCTCACATCTAGTTTCTAGATCCCACTCTTCTTTTTGTGTTGCTTCTCTTCCTCTGTTGCTTGATATGTTGCTTCCTCTCTCACTTCGTCTGCTCTGCTCTCTTATGCTCCTTATGTGGCTCAGGAGATGAGGAATATTTTTATTCTATCGGTTAGACATTTGACTGTATCTATGTACACATATAATGGGTGGAGATCACGGCTGTTCCCATAGTGATTGACCTTTTTCGGCTTCCCCTGTGAGAGCTGGTGTTGGAGCCTTCGTCTTTCTGTAGCCTGCCGTATGGACTGCCCTATGTCAGTTGGTCTTCTTCGGTGACAGAGAACCAGGGCGCAATGGGGACAAAACCGGTGTCCTTCACCATCACCTCTCTTAACTATATTCCAGTTCAAATATTCTCTGAAGGTTTATTAGGTAGTTTAGTGCTCACATTTAATGACTCATCTGTTATCCATTTTTTGAGACTGATGTGTGTAAACTCGTGGAGCTCTATATGAGAACAAGGAGAAACTTGTGAGAAGGACCTTGTGAGGCTACATGTAAGGAGTGTGTTGACCCTTCTTCAGTGGTAGAAATGGATTCTTGAGGACCAGAACCCGACGCATGATCTTCTTTATAAGAACCAGGCAAAGTTCCTTCAGGGGGAGTGTCACAAGATATTGGATTGGAGATATTCCTCAAGCTGTTATTTCTGTTAATATTGGGATCGAAAGAATAGTGAATAATGAGACTGAACATCAATTACTTGTCTCTCCACTTGAGCATGAGAAAAGAGCACGAGAAGTAGAAGGGATCAGGGATCCCCCTCTCTCAAGAGAACAATTAAGATTAAACTGTAACAGGGGAGCCTGATCACCTCTCCCTACCTCCAGATAGGGAAGGTGTGAGGGAGAGTCGGTGTTTCCTTTTGACAGGAACTTCTCCTGCTCTGGTTAGTCGTAGTGTTTTTCCCCCACTTCCCTGAAGCTCCCTCAAAGAAAGTGGTGGAGAGGGGGGTGGCAAGCCTTTTCTGGACCCAGTTGCACTGGGGGTGACAAGCCTTTCTTGGACCCAGTTGCATTGGGGTGACAAGCCCCTCCTGGACCCAGTTGCATTGGGGTTGACAAGCCTTTCCTACACCCAGTTGCATTGATTCCATTAAAAAATCAAAACTGTCTTCTGTTCACTTCAAAATTAAAAAAATGTAATCATCTAAAGATCTTAGGCAATAGCATGCAGGTACTGAAAGAGAATTCAATAGGGCATCCTCACTATAATAGCTCAAGTGTGATTGATGCACTTGCCAAGTATGGCGCTGATGCACTTGCCAAGTATGGCGCACACAAGATGTGTATAGTAAATGATATTCTGCACATAGCTTGGCCCCTCTCATTGGAGTATCACTGCCTGCATAGCAAATATTTTAAATAAGCAGTTAATTATTGAATGACGTAAATTTCATAACAAAGAAAATGAATTAGTCATAAAGAGCAAATATCATGAACGCTAAAATCACAAATTGTTAAGGCAAGCGTAAAGTAATCCATTTTGTCATACATATCACTGTACAGTATGTACTTGGCTTCTGGGTGTCAGTGAATGTTCTTACCAAGTGCATTATGAAATTATTTTCCTTTCTTGGAAAAAAATTAAAGAATCTTAAACAAAGAAATTTTCTATTCAGGACAAACTTTCTCTTTTTTTGGTACAATATGAGAACCACATCTTTTAACAGAAAAGTTCACAGACTAGCTCTGTAAAATACCTATTGATACAATGCTAAACTCAGACTTACAAGAAAAATTATATTTTTACAATATGACACGAGATCAGTATGAATTACATGACCTTTATACAACATTCAACAAACATATGATATAATTTTCATGTAATGATTCTATAAAGTTCTTAATTACAGTAAAGTACCTTTAAATTTACCCTTTTGTCTGTAAGTATACTCAAACCTGCAAGCTATTTTTAGAAAATATTGATTAATCATGACTGTAAATATGAATAATCAACATATTTTTTGTCTTTAATTTTATACTGGCAATTACTACTGTTACTAAAGAAGTGCCAAAACTTGTCTAGTTCATTTAAATAGCAATGAATGTGCAATAGATTTTTCAAACAACATTACAAAATCTAAATTTTACAGGAATACATTTAGATAAAAGACAGTCACAAGAAAAGAATTTTGTGTGTCTATGTACCTAGATAAAATAAAAGGACATGCTTTTGGAAATATCTACCACACAGTACACAGATCACAATAAAAAATTCTAGCTAAAAGCAATGGAAATTTGCTCTAAAGAACTGTATGAAAATTTGACAGTGGCATTGTAATAAATGTTTTGTGTACAATAATAAAATGATGACTTGGTTCTTATAATGCTTCCCTAATGAAGAGAAATTAAATTTAACTGGATTTCAAACAAGGATACTAATCACCAATTTTAAAGGTTAACAATGCAAATGGAGAAAAAATATGCAGTATGGTTAATATTTCTTTAAAATTAGCAATAAAATTTTTTAAAAATGTTTGTGTAATTCTATTGGTAAAAATTAATGTTATTCTATTGGTAAAAATTTATGTTTTTATGATTATTTATGAAAAATATCAGAGCACAACTCTTAGGACAAGTCAAATTTGTATATGAAAGTTAAGTTACATCACTTCTTAATCGCTGAGAGTGGCAGTAGTATTAGTTCTTTCCTTGTAGTCCCTCAATCTAGTAATCTTTCTGTGGTGAACTTGGATTCTTCCTATGTGTAATTTATTAATATATTGGACGCTTTCTGGAAATTTGGTAATGGCAGGCATATTCTCAGCTACCTTACAATGGTAATATGTCCGACTTTCAAGGAGCAGATAAAAGTACTGAAAACAACTGACGATGCTTGTAGTGCTCAAATATTATATAAAACTTCAAATTTAAACAAGGACTGAACCTGAATGGTAAATATATTCTAAAAGTTATCATTGACTAGTAGCCTCTCTAATGACTGGCTACTTACCTATCTTTGTTAGCCTTAATAAATACTGCATTACTCATTATTACTATTCAGAAATACCAGAAAATGCAATTAAAAAACCGATGGGTTCACTGTACATTATTCTACCTGTATAAATTACAATACATACTATAAAAAAATTTCTAGAAATATTTAGAGATCCCAAACAAAATTTCATAAATACTGCTACATTACAGTAAAAAAAAATGTGCTCACATAAAATAACAATATAAGGGGAACAAAACATTAGATAAAGATGGATATCCAGCAAACATAAACCTTCCATCTTACCAAGCTTGCATTCATAAAGACCTGTTATCATCTGTGTTTAGCATTCTATGTACTACTATGTTCCTGGTGGCCTATCCTTTTGCAAAATAAAGGCATTTTACTGTAATTTATATCTTAACATTTCAGTAGTCTCCTCAAAATTCGCAAACCTCAATAAAATATACGCATCTCGCTGATAAATTTTCTTTTCTTAAAATAGTTTTTCTTATAAAGATTCTGTACTATACACAATATTCAATACAAAATATATCCCTATATTATATTTTCCTTCACTTTTCACTTCACTTGGAGAAATATGCCTTTGGTATATCTTGCTGTGGCTCAAATATTCCTTTACAGAAAACTGATATACATTATTAATGGAAATATATACAAAAGAAAGCAAATTTAGTAGTTAAATTAGATCAACTACATGTCTGTAATAATGGTAATCTGCTGAATCATTTAGTTTGTGTCAGTGTTACTTAGCAAATGTAATTAATGTACAATATTGAAAACAGATAAGGGTTTATAGAACTTATAAAAATTAAACTCAGGCATAAGAAATTCATCATCACAACTAGAATCATTCCAATTTACAGAGCTTTTGTTTGATAACTGTAATTCAGGGAAACATTGAAGACTAGACAACAACTCAGTCTGCAATAAGCAATGCTGTTCATAAGGTAAAGATAATGGTATACAGGATGAACACTTTTCATTTTCTATCTTTGTTGTGAATGAAGATGGAGTGAGTTTTTCTAATCTATTGTTAAGTAGAGAATAATCAACATAACCTACCTTTACACTTTGAAACACTGGATCAGCAAAGTTACTTGTAATACAATGCTGAACATAATTACTGGAAGGCTCATCTCTAACTGTATTGTTTATACAATTCCCTTGAAATTCATTATCACTATATCTATTTTTAATTCTGAAATTCATAGGCAGGTAGCTGCCCATTGGGCAACTTTCAAGATTGTTTATAAAGTCTTCAGGCTCATTTTCGGTTAAATGCCCTTCACTACAATCACATTCATACGCAGAACATTGTGATGCTTCCTCTTGAGACCATCTTTTCCTACTAGCATATGTCAACAGTGTTAAAAGATCTTCGTCCTCTTTATACGGACTGTCATTATCTCTTTCACAACAAATGATCTTACATTCTGTTCTGCTGAAAGAATTGTCCTGTAAACACTCATGGTCTTCCAAGGTTGAGTAGCCCCTTCTTAGGACTAGTTCCGGATCCTCCCTCCTCATCGCCAAAAAGCCGACGGAAGCTGTGATAAGAAAAAACAGAATTGATTTCTGACAAAAAGATTTTGTTACATATGATTGATTTTCTAATAATTCTCATATGATATTCTATGATTAGGGTGTAGAGTGAAATCCTGAAATTACTAAAGAAAACCGCTAAGTTTAATATTACAGCACATTATTATATTTATAAAATTACTAATAAAAAAATCTATATTTCTCTCCAAATACTTATAATCTACATACAATCAATGTATGTCACTGGTTTGGAAGAAACCACCTTACAGTAAAGAGCAATGTTCCACATACTGTATTAAGAAACAATATAAGAAAATTCAGCAACAAGTTCCAATTACATATATGCAGATATCATTAGAACACAAAATACTTGAGTTGCAGAAAAGATAAATATTTATATCTATATATAAAATATATATGTATTTTTATATCTGACAATGCTACTTAAAGCTTCTAGTTTGTATTCAAAACTAAACTATCAAAAAGCAGTGTCACCTGTAACCTGTGCATTATTACCCAAAATTCATTATATATGTATGTACCATATTTGCCAGCATATAATTTGGACACCTTTTTTTTTTCTTTCTTTCTAAAAGTATGAGTTCTGAGTTCTATAGGCTATGAGCACCTGGTTTCAGTGACAAGTAACAAGTCCAACCCTCAATCATACACAATTACCATGCAATTTGGAACATTCTATTCCCCATTATGCAGATATGTAATATATAATATAAAACATTACAAACAAAATGAAATAAGTTTTGTCTTGGGGGGGAAAACATTCAGCCAGTCTTGTTATTTGTAACTACATTACATTTGGTAGAAATTATTACCATAACAGTGCATACTAATTGTCCTACTTTAAACGAATGTGAGCATAAGAAGTTGTAAATATAAGTGCAAAGCATTAACTGTTTTAAACTGAAATTATGATTACTACTAATCATGGCATTACTTCATCTATTGTCAGATTTCAATGAATATTATCCAAAGGGACAATCCATACCAGTTGTTTTTGCTTTGTCTATTCTCGAGGGTTTTCTATACTGCCTATGGGATAAACAACTACAATCATCTTTAGCAAAACCTAATCCTTATGCACTGATCATCATGTGTCTATTTTGCATTGCAATTTATTAGCTTTGGTCAACTTCCCCCCTTTTGCTATATAGTCACAAAGAATAAACATTTGGTGTCTGCATTTAACTGTATGTACCCCATTACAATACTTGTATTAGCATTGCAAAATTATAGTGTACAGTATGAGTGATTGCAGGCTAACAAGTTTTCATTTTATTAATATTATAAATTCAAGTAGCCTATTGTGTTTTGCATGATAGCCATTTTAAATAGCAATGCTGTTACTGTTATTAAACATCTTTATTAGATTTAAAATTACAGTACAGTGAACCCACTGTATTCGCAGACTCACATATTCGTGGGTTTCTCTCTGGAACACACCTCCATTATTCGTGGAAAATTCACTTATTCGCTGTATTTTTCTATGAGAAATATCCACAAATTCCTTTTTATTTTTTATCAATTTCATCATAAAACACTTTTTGTTATAAAACTATTAAAAACCCAGGTATAAACATTTTTAGTGGGCTTTTCTTGAGTTTTAACCAACACAATAGGCAGTTTTAAGCATTTTTATATGGGTTTCAACTATTTGCAGATTATAGTTATTTGTGGGGGTCTGGTACGCATTCCCTGCAAATACAGGGGGAGCACTGTATGTACTAGTAGTATGGTTATGTGTAAGAAAGAAAAAAAAATCCTTTTTGGGTAGTCATGATTGCTTAAGTTTATTTGTACATTTGTGCTAGTTGGAAAACCAATATGCAATTTGATGCTGCAATAATGGTTTGTTAAGTAACATAGAATATTAATAACAATAATATTGTAATAGAGCTTTGATAAGCTTTAAATGCCAGGATGTATGAGTATGAGATTGATGGAATTTTCTACTAGTCAGGCAATTTCTATGTTACAAGTATTTTTGAAGTGTTCTGACACTGCAGTGATAAATTTTTTGTATGCCATACCACATATATAACAATAATGCTGTAATATATCTGTAATAGGCTTAAAATTAAGAGATCAAATATGAATGTTATAACACAAGTGAAAGATGCTGGACATAGTACACTAGGCGTTGTGCTAGTTAGTTGTTGATGTTTGTTCCCTAAAATTTCAGTGCATCTTGTATACTGGTGTCTCATATGGTGGCAAATATGGTATGTCTTGATTTTTAAATTAAAAAATATATAGTAGTATAATGCAGTGACAAACTGAATGCATAATCAAATTCTTTCAGTATTGTATGTCAGATTATAACATTGCTGCACATTTTGCAATGACTTTTAACACACTTAACTAAAAATATGAGAACTTGTATTTGGACTGATGACATTTCAGGAGTTATTTGACTCGCCTATAAAATTAATTACATATTGCTAGTTACTATGAATTACTAAGTCTGTAATAAAAAGAGTTTTATGCAAGTAAAACCTTTAAAGATTGAATCTGCAAGCATTAAGAGAATCACGAGGCTTTGAAAAGGCCAATGTTCAGTCTATCAATGTTAAACTAAATTTTATGATTCTTTGCATGCCTAGCAACAAGTGAATGCTCAAGATGATGCATAAATTCTACCAATAGAAATTTATTGAAAAGCTGGACTAGAGTGAGTTGGCTGAAGGTGAATGGCAGATTTTGCTGTAGAATCAGAGTAAATACCTGGTGATTTTGAGAGCTTGAACAAAACTCTGTGGTCACAAAACAATCACCTTTTCCTTTAATAATGAACTGATAAACCCAATAACCTTTAGATAGAGAGAGGCTGTCTTTGTAAATCATCACTGATGTAAGTCACCCTTACAGAATCTTGTTACTTATATGCTTCAACAGCTACATATAAAAGTAAATGTTCAGAAAATTTTATTTACTACTTTTCACATTTGAGTTGAGTGATAAGAATAATCTTACATCATGGTTGTCAGTAAAATTAAAATTACTTTGAAATATTATATGCTTTGCTATCAGTTCTCAAGATATTATTGAAGTGACCTTTGCAGAGTTGAACTATCACAACTATTGATTAAAACAGCTGCATGGCCCCTGTTATGCTATCATTTGGCCTCCAACTCCTCACTCATTATTAACAATACCAAGGTATAGATATTTGTAAGAAGTAAGGCTACATTAATGGGAATGTACCTCAGTAGTCTGCATAGATATGTATTATCTATATTCAATGCAGTTGTATTCAGTTTTTTATGTGTACAGCTCCCCAAGCCAATTAAGAAAAAAATAGATGAGGAGGGTGTTCAGTAATTCTTTTAGGTAACCTGATGCTATAATATATTTAAAATTTTGCCCATTTTAATATGGATTGAATCAAGATGCTAATGACTGACCAAGCTTTTACAGAAGAGAGAGAGAGAGAGAGAGCCTATTGGCCCTAGGTGTGCCCTCTTTTAGCCTATGTATTTATATCCATTCACTGTCATAAATGCTGAATGGTTTAAAGGTGCTCCAGCTCTTGGCTTTATAGACTAAGTGCCTGTGCTGTAAAAAAAGATACCACATCGAACAATTTTTTCAAAAGACAAAGTTCTTTCAAAGGTTTTTGAAATTTGTTTTCTAGATGAGAAACTGTATTCAGCAAAAAACTGTTCAGCATGGTATGTATCTTTTTTGCAACATTGGCAACTATAATTTAGGCATTAATGTTTTGTAAACCTTAGTCATCAAAAACTTTCTATCATAACACTTCAATTATTTCCTTTAGCACATTAGCCTTTAGGAAATCATGCAATTTGCTACTTGTTTTACAGCTTTCGTACCCATTGTTAAGGAGTCAAGAAGTGGCACTATCCAGCTAAAGGTTTTTTATTCTATATGTAACAGAAGTCTTACTGTAAGCATTGTGGTCACTACTGTAGTTGTTTAGTTTGACAACAAAAAATTTTACTTGAAAATGTCATGCTATCTGTCTTACTTCAGCAGTTATATATGTATAGGAGTGCAATTACCAGTAATTTGAAATTTATTCTATAAAGCCAAGCACTGGGGCACTTCCAGCCATTCAGCACAAAATAACAGTGAAAGAGATGAAAGCTCAAGAAAGTAAATAAGATGAATTATAAGGTTCTAAAGATGACATTGTAAAAAAAAACCTTCAGCTACCCAAATAAGTATAAAAGAGGTGTGGAGAAAGGAAGAGGGTAAGTATATAAAGTAAAAGGCTACAAGTTGGTAAAGTCAGGGTCAGGGACCTGCAGACACCCTTTAGTAGGCTTACAGTGCATTGTGAGACGTACACTGAGCACCATTCCCCAATAAATTAAGATGAAATAATGATTTGGTTCATAATTCTCTCATTTTGTAAAACTTACTCAAAAGCTGATGGCTTTTTTTATTCAATCCCTATAAAAGTGGACAGTTTTTTTTAACATATTACAAAATAATTAACACCTTCCTTATCAACTTTTTCTTATATAACTGTTTGATGTATTATTTTACCTTTCAAGTGTTTTGTATGGGTAAATTAATCAAATGTGGATGAAAGCTGTTATGTGTTTTAAACTTTTTTGATATTCTGCAACTTCAGAACTAGTAATTAACAGTACCCCATGGAAGATCAACATATTGATGGACTTGGCAATGTACTAACTGTTGATGAATTGCAGAGATGTCTTTCCTCAATAATCCTGTCTTCAAAAGAAAAGCTTGGACAGACAAGCCTTTAAGTATATTCTGGAACTACATTTTCTTCTGATGATGCTTATAAGCCTTCACAACTTTTATCATGAGTGATCTAATTCAGAATAGTTTGGATTAAAAGGTAGAGATAGGGCCAATGCTGCTATATTAATGGAAGCTTGTGTTATCTATATTTTGGCCAATTTCATTTCTGGGCTCAGCCGTGTCGCTCCGTGAAATATGTCTCCTTTAGCACTATTTCTAGTAAAATATTGCTATAATACCAGAGAACTGCTAAATTGGACATGTCAGAAGCCTCTGACTCGCTCACCTATATAAAGGTGTCCCTTTTTTGAGTCATTAACAAAGTTCAGAAATATCGTCATATGACAGAAATTTCCTTCATCTAGAGTAGCATATATTAGAAGCCACTTCAGATAAAATTTTTCTTTTCCCAACCACTGGCTGTCTGAGGAAGTACTACTAAAAGGTTGTACTAAGAGGTTATATACAATCCTCATACCTCATTTGGTTGTCAATTCTCTCAAGACTGAAGAGTGCAGATAAATATGTTTTAAGTGAAATGTTTACGTACTCTTTCTCTACCACATTTACTTTAAGTGCTATAAAAAGCATCAAGCTATCTACCTCAAGTCTTCTGCAAATACAATTAGCAATAAGAAGTATCCAGTTGCTTACCACATGATTATCAAGCAATCTATTCAGACAAGAAGATAAAATGAAATATTTCAAGTATTTAGTTAGGAAGGTAACTTTTAGGAAAGTAACTTGCATATTAATAATTGACATCTAGGCTACTGCCTCCATAATCCTACACATGTCAATGGGTAATGAATGATTGATTGTGAATTATCTTGCATCATAACTACCAAGGTCTCTGATACTAAAGAGGTAAGGGTCGAGGAACTGGCAAAAAAGTCCATCATTGTCTTGTCTGTTTTTATTATCCTTATGTCTATCAGAACACAAATCCAGTTCCAGGGCCTTTAAATATTATGGATGTACCAGTTTTTACTATTTAACTGCATGACATCCTTCAGAATATCAAAACTCCTCTAATAAATTAGGAGGAAAATTATTATTAAGGTGGTGAATTCATCAACAGGGTCATTGATTCTAAAATCACATGATGACTATCAGGATATGATCTGGCTATTTTCATCGAATGTAGTCATGGCCATTGTTAAATTAAAGTTATTGAGAACTTTTATAAATGCAAACTATGAAGTTTCCTATGAATCCTAGTCTTCAGTTTCTATAATGTAAAGGTGTATGCCCATGGATTCATCCCTTACAACCTTTAATGCCCAGACTGGATAAGCCAGGTAGTCTAATGATACACCACAAGTTTTTATAAAGTTTCCAAAGTCAACATATTGTAATCATCCTAATTATTTTCAACTCCCTCTATTCCTCAGAATCTGCTACAGTTGAGAAAAAAATTTGGGAACAGAAAATTTCTTTACATGTGAAATATACCTAAATTGGAGATCAATTTTTTCCACACAAAAACCAATTACTGTACACTATTATGAGAGCATATTAACTATATTTTCCAAGTGTCAACCAGAACTCACCAAGAAGATATTTTCTGCTTCCAGGAGTGTTACACCCCTTCCCTTACTCCCTATTATAGTTTCAAGTACTGTTTTCATGGTTACCACATTAAAAAAATTTTGATGCATAATACTCATGAAGTACAAACCACTGTCTTACTAAAGCTGAATATCTACTTTTGTGTGAAAGGTAGCTTAGTACAGAGGAGACCTCTGATTAGGTATAAGAATTTTATTGTACCTAAATTTTCATAACTATCAGCTTACCAAAGGATGTAGATTTACTCAAGAGTCTAGATTGTAAGTTAAGCAATAATGGCTTTGGTATTATCTGCCCCAGAAACTGAGAGCACAGCCATTATGAAGACTTGTTTACTTTATTTTGCCAAACTGGATGAAATTAAGATCTAAAGTAAAAAAATGCACCAAAGTTTCTTCAGTGCAATTTAATTTTCTGTACAATGTACAATAAAGTCCATCAAAAATAGATCTATCTTTCAGTGGTCTTGGTACAATGCTGGATGAACCAAAGCCCATGAAACTTTAACCATGGCTCATGGTGGCCTGTTCCATATTGTTGCCAGAAGCACAATTAAGTCTAAATTTAACCTTAAATAAAATAAAAACTGAGCCTACAGGGCTGCAATTTGGTAAGTTTGATGATTGGAGGGTGGATAATCAACATACCATTCTGCAGCCCTCCAGCCCAGTAGTTTTTAAGATCTGATGGCAAAAAGAAAAAGTGCAGACAAAGCCATTTCAATAGTTTTCTTTTACAGAAAACTAAAAACCAGCAGGTAAGAATGAAGAGTTCTTTACGTAATGGATGAAATAATCAGACGTGATAAAGTGAAGCAACTATGTTGCAGGGAATGAGTTACTAGTTGACAATCCTGCTGGCAGGCACCACTGTGAACATGAAATGTATCAAGATACTTATGACTGGCAACTTCTTAAAGGAGTAGAATGAAAGGATGGCCTAGCACTTTCAATCCACAAATTTTCTTTGATCAACAGCTAGGGTGTGCCTGAACAAGGCAAGAGCCAAAACTATGGCTTAGAGCACTTAAGCTTTACTGAGAGTGATCCTCTCTTCTTAGAAAGGAACAAATGGCATTTGATAGTTTTTAGTCCAGAATGATGAGAGACTGATGAGGTGTAAAGGTGGTATTGATTTTAAATAGGTAAATGCGCATTGCCCACCTCATTACTCATAAAATTTGAAGGGATAGGATGGTGAATGATTCGCAAGTACCAGCTGTGTCTCAGTATAGCTATGTTTTCTGATAGAAGCCTAAGGAAAAGATATTTACTGACTGCTCAATTTTTGTAAGGGTGACACTGACATCAACTCAGAACCTTCAAGTTCAAACATTTGGACATTTGGCAGAAGTGAAAGTAGTTCTGAAGAATTCTTGCAAAGAAGCTTGGGTAGTTTATAGATAAAACAAGGCTCTAGGAACCTACATAGAAAACAGTAGATATATTTGGGTTAAACTTGCACTACCACCTGTTCCCTTTCAGAACTCCTAAAGGTTTTGATTAAATTTAAAAATGTATAGAAAAGGTAAATGAGAGAAGAAAGAAGACATGGATATTATATGGTGCAATCCTTCTTGATACTTTTGTTGTGCACACAAAAACAGGAACAGTGCAATACACTGTACTGTGAATAAGCAGTTAGGATATCATGACCTTTGAAAATTATATTGTGCTTGCTAAAGTGTAGTATTTACATATATACCAGAGCACCTGCTTTTCATATTTAATTGAACATATTCTTCAGGTGATGAAACTTACCCTAAAACACCAGTAACAAGAGACTTTGCTCATAGAGGCATGGCAAAGTCAACAAAGGGTCTTCCCTACTGGTTAAATGGCATGAGCAGAAATAAGAGAATAATAGAATTTTAAAATACTTTGATGTTTAAATAGAAGAAGAATTAGACTTAAGTTAAACTAATGGCACCTTTACAGTTACTGGTATGTATACCTTAGAAAAGAAACTTGGAGAAAAGAGAATCCAGTGAGAAGGAGCCCAATGTTAGTATAATACAATTAAACACTCCCAGTTTAATCACTACAAAAATGGCAATATAATAAACTTTCAGACAATCTTGGCTGTTTCTCATTTTCCCCAACAAAGAAATATGAAATGTGAATTGGCATTACCTCCACAATTAGTTTTTAGGTCCCCTCATCTTTGCATACCCCTACTAGAGCAAACTCGAAATAACAAATATGGTGCTCCAATTGCTGATATGACATTTTTTTAGTTCTGACAGTATTATCATCATTTTTACTGACGATCAAAACTCACTGTAGTGATGTATGTTTAATGTTAATATCAAGTCATTTTATTCATCTCAAGACTTTCCCTTTAAAGGTATTCAACAGTTTTGCAAACAGGGTTTCTAAAAATTGGAAGACAAGGGTTCCAGAATGCCATCTCTCTTGCTGTCTGGTCAGGTAAAGGTAACATAATGGCTTACTCCCATTTATTTTTTTATACTGCAGACTGAAAAGATGAGATATCTAGGTATCTGTTCAATGCTGTACAGTAGTGTAAGTACAGTATGACTCCATTAGTATTACTTTTGCCAGCACACTGCAGTAATTAAATTATGAATGTTTCAATGAAAAAGCTGCCAAAATATGGGAAAATTTTTCCTTGAAGTAAGTATACATAAAAAAATTGTGTAAGGACTTTTCTATTGGAATTTTTTTGCTATGCTAAAATGACTAGCTATAGTTTGATCAGTAGTTTAACCCTTATAAGCACTTCTGTTTCACATTTCACACTGTAGATGATACATTCCTTTTTCCCTTTTACTTTACACCTGTCTCTTGTCTCTTCCTGTTTAGCTATCCAACTGTCTCATTTTATATGACTTAAATTTTAACCTAACGAAAATAATCCCCTGGAAGAGTCCTGCAGGAATATAAACGTGATTTGGTCTTGCTAAACTAATCACAATAACAACTCTCAGGTTGACATGATGGATTTTTTAGATAAAAAATTAAATTTTATCCATTAAGTTAATAAATGAATAACAACTTGAAATCCCACCACTTCTGAAAATATTTCTTTCAGGGACTTGTTGAACACATTAATTGATGAAATTAGGATAATCATATGGCAGGTTTTCTTGTTAATGTGGAATTGCCTTCTTTATATCAGGGAATTTGATCATCTCATAATACAGCATATCTATGTGTCTAACCTTAGTAAATGATTCAAAGAGAAGACAAGGATTTCAGAGTGGTATTCTTTTTAAAATACATAATTCCAATATTTTACAGTCATCTAACAGGATGCCTAAATTTGTTGTGGTCACGGCAAATGCAATTTGATATTTTTTTATAATTTTCTTACAGTTTACCTAAGCTTGAATTCAAAGTATCTCAAAATGTATACCATCCATATTAATGATTTAACAACAGTTCTGGAAAATTTCAAGTGCTAAAAGTATAAATTTTTGTGGTTGCATAATGTCATAATATGAATTATTTTAGTATGAGATACTATTAGCAATTCAGATATATGTATACATATAATTATATACATAATATATATAGTATAAATATATAAGGCAGAATATGTTGGTGCAAGTGGGCCACAGCATATAGAAGGACAGGATGACAAGGAGATAGCCAGTCACCAGAAGGTGATATATTTATTGCTGATGCATTTTGTAAAACATTGTTATGTCATCAAGGGTAAAAGAGAAAGCAACTTAAATTAAAAATACGTACATGGAATATTACTTTTACTTTATGTATGTAAGTGTCTCAACAAATCATACATGAAAACAAAACAATTTAAAAAGCACCTACCAGACTAAAAGTTGAAGGCTGAATGATTCAGAAGGGAGGGAGAAGCAGCAAAGAAAGCCGGTTCCAGCCAGATAAAACTTTACAGAGGAGGTGTGTGAGTTCAACTTGGGCACCAACTGCTTAATAAATAACGACTTAAGATGAACAGTTTGTGTAAATGGCTTGTGGCCCAAGACAGAGAAGTCAGAATAACTGATACTATTGCAAATATTTGTGATTTCTGATATTAGACAATTGAGGATTGGACAATCTGCAATCAATACAATGGCGGACACCTTTATGTGAATCAGCTCGACCTTTAGCAATCGTTTAGTCGAACTTGAGATTCCTTCTAAATTTGTTGTCTTGGATGTATGGAATAGTACTGGCGTACTATATAGTACATAGTTTCTTTTGTGAAAGCTAATGGGAGGGAAGTCTGATAGTTTTTTATTTAGAAGAGTCTTGCATGTTTAAAGAAAACATGTATGATATGAATCCCAGGAAGAGGTTAGTGTTGTAAGCCCAATGGAGCAAGGTAAAAATTGAATTGAGTTTAAAATTATAAAAACAAGTGCTGTAAAAGTTTGAACCTAGAACTGAAAAAGTCTTTTTCCAAAAATGGAAGCGTTAAAAATATCACCATGTCTAAACACCAAACATTTAAAAATGGCAATCGATCATTTTCCCCCCTCTAATGTAAACTTGATATTATGATGTAATCATTAATGTATGAAAGGAACTGGTTGGCATGGAAAGCTGATTTGAAGAGAACAAGGGTGTCATCAACAAACCATTTATGCACAAGGATAAAAACCAAGGGGGCAATTTTCCATATGCCCTCCCCCAGGTTGCATATAAAAATGTTGAAAAACGTGGTACTGAGGGGTGATCCCATTGCTGAGCTGTCAACCTGTTTATACTGACAATCATTAAAACTAAAGGCAGTGTCTAGCACTGCAAACTACAGCAAATTTCTTAGAATGGCTACATTCATAGTTAAAGTAAGTATCATTGGGTTCAAGAAAATTTTTATCTAAAATAACCTTGATTGTTTGTATAAACAGGTTGGTGGCATGGCAATGGGATCACCCCACAGTCCCATGTTTTCCAACATTTTTATGTGCTCCCTGGAGGAGGGCATGCTGGAAAATTGCCCCCTTAGTTTTTATCCTCATGTATAAATGGTTTGTCAATGACACCTTTGTTCTCTTCAAATCCACTTTCCAAGCTGACCAATTCCTCTCTTACATTAATGAACTACATCCTAATATCAAGTTTATGTTCGAGAGTGAGGAAAATGATAGATTATCATTTTGGATGTTTTGGTGTTTCAACATGGTGGTAGTTTTGGTGTTTCCACATGGTGATAGTTTTAATACTTCATTTTTAGAAGAAAACTTTTTCATGTCTGGGTTCAAACTTTTATAGTGCTTGTTTTTATAATTTCAAACTTAATTCAATTTTTACATTGCTCCATTGGGGTTACACACTAACCTCTTCTTGGGATTCATATCCAAGAAATATTATTCTTGTATGAGAGAAACTACTGTATATACTAGCAGCTAGCCAGTATTCCATACATCCAAGATCACAAATTTAGAAGGAATCTCAAGTCTCCATCTGAAAAACATTTCAATATGTTCGTAGTTAATTTAATTTTTAAAAATCCCCTTACAATAGGATCTCTTTTAAAATTTAAAGACAGAATCTGCCCAACATTGCAATTGCAATCTTCAGTCGTATATAAAACATACTTGCCCAAGATTTAATCTGGGGACTTATGTAGGTCTGACTAAACAATTGCTAAAAGTCAGAGCTGAGTCACATAAAGGTGTCAACCATCTTACCGGCTGCAGATTGTCCAGTCCCGAATTTTCTATCAGAAATCACACAAAAATTTTTAATTATTCTGACTTCTCTGTCTTGGGCCAAACAAGCCGTTTACATGAACTTCTCATCTTAGAATCTTTATTTATCAAGCAGTTAGTGCCCAAGTTGAACTCGCACCCCTCTGTACAGTTGTACCATCTGGCTTTAACCGCCTTTCTTTGCTGCTGCTCCCTCCTCTCTGTGTGATTCAGCCTTCAACTTTTAGTCTTGCAGGTACTTTTTAAACTGTTTTGTTTTAATGTATGTTTTGTATAATTTGTTGAAACTCTTAAAGTCAAAGTTATATTCCATGTATTCTTAATTTGTGTTGCTTTCTCTTGTAGCCTCGATGATCCAACAGTGTTACAAAAACATGTTGGCAATAAATACGTGTATCTCCTCTAATAACCAGCTATTTGCTTGTCACCCTATCCTCTATATACAGGCAGACCCCGGTTATCAGTGGCGGTTCCATTCCGACAGCTTGATGATAAGAGAAAACTGCTGATAACCAGATTTTGGCGACTCTATTAGGCATGTATCGACACTAATACTCTATTATCAGTGCTGATAACCAGAAATCGGCACATTTCGGTGATAAAAATTGCTGATTTGCAGTGCTAGACAAGTGCCATAAAACCAGATTGTTGATAACAGAGTCCACCAATAACTGGGGACAGCCTGTGTGTGTGTGTGTTTATATATATATTATATATATATATATATATATATATATATATATATATATATATATATTATTATATATATATATATATATTATATTATATAATTATATATATAATCCATTCTAGAGGGGCTTATAAGGAGGTCCCCGAAGAATTCCTTAATGCCACAGGACTCCATGAGTGTGTTTAACGGTCATTCTCTCTCAGATTAAAAAGAGCGTCACCTCCCCCCAGCATCCCCCAAAAAATTCTACTTCGGCCTGGAAAAACTTACATTTTTCTAAATTTATTTTCATCTGCCTTAATGCTTCCGAAACTTGTATCAGGTTACCTTTATGCTCCTCTACAGTAGCACCAACTACAATGATATCATCTAAATATACAAAAACCCCAAGGGCAATTACAGTAGTACCGCGAGATACGAAATTAATCCGTTCCAGGGCGCCCTTCGTATCATGAGGTTTTCGTATCTTGGACCACATGTTACATGTAAAATGGCTAATCCGTTCCAAGCCCTCCAAAAACACCCCAGTAAATTTCATAATAAAGCTAAATTGACCTATAAACAATGAAATACAACAACAATTTGGACCATTCAATACCTAAATTAATAAAAAAAATCCAAAATATAACCTGTAAATAAATTGTATATTAGTGTACATGGTAACAAGAAATATACTGTATGTAAAATGTGGAAGCTTACCTTTCGAGTGAGGCAACGTACATACGTAACTATCCAAGGAAGATTGCTTCTGCCTACTTTTCACAATGTTCCTGTGTGAGCCTTTTCGGGGGGTGTCTTCTACAAATGATTGCACTTTATGAAAAGCGGCTTTAATTTCTGCCTTTTTTTTTCTATTGTACATATGTACGTACGTACACTTTAAAAAATATACGTACACAATGTTCCTGTGTGAGCCTTTTCGGGGGGTGTCTTCTACAAATGATTGCACTTTATGAAAAGCGGCTTTAATTTCTACTGGTTTTCTTTTCTTTTTTTGATTTTTAACTTTTTTTTCCTTTTCTTTTTTTACTTTACGTAGTTTTTTTTTTTTTTTTTTTTTTTTTTTACACAATTTCAACTTTCTGTTTTGTATCACTTGGTTCTTTTTTTGCACCTCATGACTCTGTTGGCCCTGGTGTCCATCAAAACCCTGTTCAACCAAATGCTCTCTCTGCAACTGATTTGGGTACTGAATGTTCGGCTGCTGACCTTCAACATAAACTGAAGTGCCTTGATTATACGTACTGGTATGTATGTTGTAAATGATTGGTCTACACCCTCTGTTCAGCAGGGAGTGGAGATTCTACCAACCTTGCAAAGTTTCCAGTTATCCCATGTGAGAGATCTTGGTCACTTTTTTTTTTTTTAAATAACGTACACATTGATGATCCCGAAAACGAATACCGCGTGCGTACTATAACAATGCTGGTACCGAGTGGCCGAGGCACGTCACCACGTGTACATAGTAGATGCATGATGGGAGGGACGCTGGCCAATAGGAGAGAAGGATTTCATGGCCTCGACTAGCATCAGGAACCAATGGGAGAGCCGGAGGATGGTGGCGAGTACTAGTACTAAGATGGCGGCGCGCGGCGCGATTTTCAAAATTGTTATCCGGGCGAATCTCGGACTTTCAGAAACCTTTCGTATCTTGAAAATTTTTCATATGTAGAGCCGTTAAATTTTTTGTATTGGCTTTCGTATCTCGAGTTTTTCGTAAGTTGAGCCTTTCGTATCTCGAGGTACCTCTGTACAGAGGCTAAAACGACATCATTACTCGTGAAAAATGAGCAGGAGCATTCTTTAATCCAAAGGGAAGGAAATTATATTCATATAGCTGATTATTCGCTATTTAGGCCATTTTCTCTTTACTCTCATTATCAAGGGGTATTTGATGATAGCCAGACTTAAGATCCAGTGTGGTGAAAAATTTACTCTCCCTTACTTCAAGCAAAAGCTCTTCGATCGAGGGCAATGGATAGGCATTGTCCTTGGTAAAGGCATTCAATTGTCTATAATCAACACACAGCCTGAGAGAGCCATCTTTTTTCTTAACTAAAACAATTGGAGAAGCCCAGGGAGACTCACTTTTCCGAATGATACCCTGCTCCAGCATCTGTTTTATCTTTTCTCCAACTACTTGTTCATGACAGGCAGATGTTCTGTAAGGCTTACTTCAGATAGGGGGATGATCTCCTGATTCTATTTTAAAAGGTAACTTATCTATTCACCCTGGAGGTTCTTCTGCTATCGCCATTGTCTCTTGATATTCCCTTACTATTTCTCCTACGCAACTGCAGTAATTCAAAGGTGTTGCTTTAACAGCTGTTTGCACTAGTTTTCTAAGCTGGGGTTCACCACGACCTTGACTCTGTGTAGTCAGGGCCGACACTACATTACCGGTTTCTACAAGGGAACACACTTCTAAATCACATAGAGACTCTTTACTTAATTCTAATCTACTACTACTCACATTTACAAAAGGGACATTTGCCTTGCCATCGATGATGGTAGCGACACCAGGCAACATAAAGTCTGCCCAATTTCTATGGGGATTTATATACACCAGCGTTCCTTCTTGTAGTTTCCTTGCTGGAACAAGAGGAAGGGAGTAGAGATAGGCAGGGGGGATCACCTCCCCCATCTCAGGGGTAGCGGGCACCACTCCCGTATCCCACGTGGCGGCCAGGGCAATTCGGACAGCTGCTTTTGTTTCCCCCAATACGGGAATCCGTTGGTACTGCCCCCCTCCTTCCGGCATCGCCACTCCCACCCCACACCTGACACCAAAATTATGACCCCGACCTGGGTCGCGTGGGTCTCTTAATGTTACTGTGGGTCATGCAGAAATCAAACGCTCAGTGATTAATTTAACACCGGTCCTCTATTCTTATGAAGTTACACAAGGGCCCGAGTGAGTAAAACTAAATTCTATAAAAACCCGAGTTTCAGACTGAGAATGGGAACCGGCGGAGGGAACCATGGGGAAACCGTATGTCCAGCCTCTTGCTTGACCGACACCTGACTCCCTCCCTCAAGGGGAAACCTCGGCATTCTCTCTCTTTCCTCTAACCCCCACAACCCGCGATATTTTCCCTCTAGGATGTGATTGGCTCCGGCACCTCTCCTTAGGTCTACTGACCAATGGGTGCCCATATAGGTGATGCTAAGAACCAACAAACTTTTTTGGGGGGGATGCCGGGGGAAGGTTACACTCTTTTTAATCTGAGAGAGAATGAACATTAAACACACTCATGGAGTCCTGTGGCATTAAGGAATTCTTGAGGACCTCTTTATAAGCCCACTAGAATGGCTTATATATATACAGGCAGTCCCCGGGGTTATGACAGGGGTTTCGTTCTTGGGACGCGTCGTAAGCCGAAAATCATCGTAAGCCGGAACATCGTAAAAAATCTTAAGAAAACCTTACTTTTAATGCTTTGGGTGCAATGAAAACTATGTAAACTGCACTCTCATTGCATTTTTCTTCAAAAAAACCTTCAAATATTGATTATTTTGCATTTTTGGTGTCATTTCATCTGCCAGATGAGCGTTGTAGGCGTCGTAACCCTGGAAATAATGTCTGATGAATATAAATGAGAAGCGCCTTAACCTCGTTGTAACCTGAACCTGTCATAACCCAGGGACTGCCTGTATGTATGTGTATATATATATATCTATATATATATATATATATATATATATATATATATATTATATGTACATATGTATGTATGTATGTAGATGATATATATTATATATTATAATATATATATAATTATATATATAACTATATATTATACTTTATCTTATATCTATTATATATATATATATTATATATAGTATTATAGATATCTATATCGATATATATATATATAATTATATATAATATATTATATATACGTATAGATTAATATATATATATATATATAATAATATATATAATACATATATTATTATATAGTGATACATTAATATATAATTATTATATAATATTACTAATTAATATAATATATTATATAGATAGATATATTTATATATATTTATAATATATATCGATATATATATATATATTATACTTTATATTATGTATTTATTATATAGATATATAATATATATATATATATATAATGTAATAATATCTAATTCTATCTATCTAATCTAATCTAATATATAATATATTATAATATAGATAATATATATATCTAATAATATATATATATATATATATATAATATCTATATATCCTAATATATCTATATATATATCTTAGATCGATATATCTATATATATTATATATATATATAGATAATTATATATATATATCTATCTAATATATAATATATATATATATATATATATATCTATATCTATATATATATATATTATATTATTTATAATCTTATATATCTATGTAATAATATCTATATATATAGATCTATATATATATCATATTATATATCTATATATATATATATACAGTATGTATATCTATATATATATTATATTATATATATAATATATATATATCTATATATCTATATATATCTATCTAGATATATATATATATGCAATATAAAAACACTGTATCGTGCTTCTAAGAAATCAATAGAGGGATCCACAGTAATATCCTTGTTTATCTAGATATAATATGTTTATACAAAGGTTAAAGCTTTCGTCCATCCTCCTGTGGACTTGATCACTAAGCAAATGAGACATGTAATGGTGAAGAATTCCAAATAAACATAAACAAACAGACAAAGAACATTAACAAGGTTAAAAAATTCGAACAAGTCATTGGGTCGTTTGCCTTTCCATAATTCGCTGTGATCTACGAGGCGGGACAAAGCGCCGGTCTTCTTCCTGAATGACATCTTGACGGTCGTTAACCAAAAAGGTAGTTTGTAGATTAGGCTCTTGAACGGGCGAAGGATGGTTATTTACATTATCAGATTGAAGGAGGCTGTACACATTTCTGAAGTTCTTTATTCTGGCCCTTTTGCAAATTTCTTCACTCAAAAGTAAATTGTTCTGTATGCCAGTATTCCCCTCAAAAGTGTCATTCAAAGTGATGAGAGCTCCTTCCACAATTCTCCTAGTGGTCCTATCCGCACTCTTATTCCGATCATGCCATCGACTTCAAGGGAGGAAAAGTTATTTATAAGAGTGCGGATAGGACCACTAGGAGAATTGTGGAAGGAGCTCTCATCACTTTGAATGACACTTTTGAGGGGAATACTGGCATACAGAACAATTTACTTTTGAGTGAAGAAATTTGCAAAAGGGCCAGAATAAAGAACTTCAGAAATGTGTACAGCCTCCTTCAATCTGATAATGTAAATAACCATCCTTCGCCCGTTCAAGAGCCTAATCTACAAACTACCTTTTTGGTTAACGACCGTCAAGATGTCATTCAGGAAGAAGACCGGCGCTTTGTCCCGCCTCGTAGATCACAGCGAATTATGGAAAGGCAAACGACCCAATGACTTGTTCGAATTTTTTAACCTTGTTAATGTTCTTTGTCTGTTTGTTTATGTTTATTTGGAATTCTTCACCATTACATGTCTCATTTGCTTAGTGATCAAGTCCACAGGAGGATGGACGAAAGCTTTTAAGCTTTGTATAAACATATTATATCTAGATAAACAAGGATATTACTGTGGATCCCTCATTTGATATATATATATATATATATATATATATATATATATATATATATATATATATATATATATATATATATATATATATATATATATATATATATATCCGTTCTTAAGATGCGTTGTAACATGATTTTCAGCGTAAGTCGGAACATAAAATAATACCACATGATTTAATGTAAATATGTATCAACAACAAAGAGAGAACAATTCCTTACCTTTATTAACCCTTAAACGCCGAAGCGGTAAAAATAAAAAAACTCTCCCAAATGCCGGAGCCGGTTTTGAGTGAGCGCGGAAGTGGAAAAAATAATTTTTTCTAAAAATCACACCGCTCTTAGTTTTGAAGATTAAGAGTTCATTTTTGGCTCCTTTTTTTGTCATTGCCTGAAGTTTAGTATGCAATCATCAGAAATGAAAAATAATATCATTATCATATGTAAATAATGCGATATATGGTAGCAAAAAAATAAAATTCATACATAATTGTATTAAAATCACGCTGTGCAAAAAACAGTAAAAGCTAACGAGTTTCTTTTTTTTCGTTGTATTGTACACTAAATTGCAATCATTTTGATATATAATACATTGTAAAACAATAAAAGCAACACTGGAAAAATATTATCACAAAATGATGTACGAATTCGTAACGCGAGGACGTAAAAAAATGTTTGTTTCAAAAATTCACCGTAAATCTAAATACTGTTCTAGAGACTTCCAATTTGTTTCAAAATGAATACAAATGATTGAATATTACGATACTGTAAGAGTTTTAGCTTACAATTGCAGTTTTCGACAATTTCCGACGAGTTAAAAATGACCAAATGTCGAAGTTTTTTTATAAATTTTTTTTATATGCAATTATTTCGGAAATAAGAAAAGCTACAACCTTCAAATATTTTTCCTTTTATTCTACATGAAATTGCGCACATTTTCATATATAAAACTCTATGAAATGCCTAATAGGAAACGGAGCAAATTTTCCGAGAATGCGATGTACGCAATTCGGAGATTTATGGCGGAGAATCCGCGCACGGAGGGAAGGAAAGTTTTTTTCATAAATTCACCATAAATCAAAATATTGTGCTAGAGACTTCCAATTTGTTGCAAAATGAAGGTAAATGATTGAATATTACTAAAATATAAGAGTTTTAGCTTACAATTGCGTTTTTCGACCATTTCGGTAGAGTCAAAGTTGACCGAACGTGGTTTTTTTTCTATTTATCGTGATTTATATGCAAATATTTCGAAAATTAGAAAAGCTACAACCTTCAATTATTTTTCGTTATATTCTACATGAAATTACGCACATTTTCATATATAAAACTTTATGTAACGGCTAATTTAAAATGGTGCAAACATTACCACAATCGCACGTATGATTTTTTCGGAAGAGTTACCGTGCGGACATAAGGAAAATGTTATTTTTTTTCATAAATTCACCATAAATCGAAATATTGTGCTAGAGACTTCCAATTTGTTACAAAATGAAGGTAAATGATTGAATATTACTAAAATATAAGAGTTTTAGCTTACAATTGCGTTTTTCGACCATTTCGGTAGAGTCAAAATTGACCGAAGGTTGAAAATTTGTCACTTATCATTTTTTATATGAAAATATTTCAAAACTGATAAAAGCTACAACCATGGGTTGTTTTTAGTTATATTGTGCATGAAATTGCGCACATTTCCATATATAAAACTTTATGTAACGTCTAATTTTAAAATGGTGCAAACATTACCACAATCGCATGTATGATTTTTTTCGGAAGAGTTACCGCGCGGACGTAAGGAAAAAGTTTTTTCATAAATTCACCATAAATCGAAATATTGTGCTAGAGACTTCCAATTTACTGCAAAATTAAGGTAAATAGTTGAATATTACTACAATATAAGCGTTTTAGCTTACAATTGCGTTTTTCGACCATTTCGGTAGAGTCAAAGTTGACCAAAGGTTGAAATTTTGGCACTTATCGTTATTTATATGGAAATATTTCAAAACTGATAAAAGCTACAATCATGAGTATTTTTGTTGTTGTATTTTAAATGAAATTGCGCACATTTTCATATTTAATACTCCATGTAACGGATAATTCA
>NC_061096.1:38279681-38314681 GCF_015104395.2 Macrobrachium nipponense
TTTTGCTTTACACATCCCTCAAATATCTAAAATTATTCCAGTTCATATATAGCACTCTTAGGTTATATAACACCCACTTTGTAGATTAACTACATTTAATACTCTATATGTACGTATAAGATTTCCAGATCAGGTGTTCAGAGATTATTTAAATAATGCTGGAGCAAAAAAATCTAAATGGCTTATGGATATTAAGTTTGTGAATTCATATAACTTTATTTCACTCTACCACTTTTATATATATCACTTCTTTCTATTACAGGTTACATTGAAGAGTATAGTAATGAGGGCCCTAGCCATTCCTTCCCAAAATTAACTTACACCTTCAGTTACTTTATCAAATCTACAGCAGAGTAAAACATTTACATTATGCATGACCAGACAAAATCAGGAGTAAGGTCAAACTACATTGCACGAGATTCTTCAAGGATTCATTTATATTGTGGATGTAAGATCCAATTGACTGGGAACAGTCAAAAGAAAATTTATGATCCATGATGAAGATGAAAGTTGGGGAATTACCCTCCCAATATGTAAAATGAATTAACATTTTTTCCCTTGCAAGATAGCAGACCCTCCAAGTTAAACAAGTGTTTTATGAAACAATTTTTAAAGATAAGAATTTTTGAAATATGGTTAGTTCAGAAAAAAGCTTGAAAACAACAACTACTAAAATCAACACTAAGCACTGGATTAATATACATACAAAGCTTAAAACTTATATTTTCATCTGTATTAACTTTACTGTAGCCTTCTGTAGAGGGAACAAACGACACACATTTTCATGATATTCAGTGAACTTCTAATTATAACAATGGTTTATCATATAGCAATACGCCTGCTTAAATTCAGTAAAAGAATTTTCTGATGCATCTTTCTATTTTTTTCAAAGATCTGTTCAATATGTACTTCTAAAATATAATTTCTCAGGAAAAATGTCATGTTAGTATTCATGCAAACTAAGAAACAATAGCAACACTGTTAGTTTTCTGCAACACTGTTAGTTTTAATAATGATAACATTAGTGGCCAAGGCCTACCCAAGCCTCAAGAGGTTGTCTGCCCTTCCTGTATACCGCCAAGCAGTCTGTCCTCTACACCAGTTAAAAAGCGCCCAGTAACTCTGTTTATGTACCCAAAGCTGAAACCATTTGGAAAGGACATTATAGAATGATACCAAGAAAAACAGTAGAATAATTTGCTGTCAAAAGCATGTCTGTAATACAATAACTGGGAACAAAAAATACAAGTTTTACCAGGGAGTTCTGATGTTGATTTCAATCTTCGATATATAAACTTCTGGAAGTCAAAGCTGAAATACACATGAACCTTATGCACAATTTAGTATCACAAAAACATGTTAACTAACAATATTTCGATGAAATTTCTTATATTTTAAATAATACCAATGAATCAACTGAAATTATATCTTATGAAAGTTTGCAGTGCAATATTTTAAGATCCAATTTGCATATTTTGTTAAATCAAGTTATCATATGCTGTAAAGTGCATTCTTTGCATATAAATTATATGCAGAGAATGCGTGGTAGAAAAACCTCTTAGCCAGAATTCTAAAGATTGCTCAACAACTTACTTTTTTATAAAATAGTACATATAAAACACCTCCACTTTCATCTCATCACTTCTATCATGTGCCATTTTTCATCTTATAACAAAAATCCCTTTTAGCCTGCCCCGTGGGAGTTGAGGGCTAAAAATTCATTGGTCTGGTTAACCCATCATTGAGAATTAGCCTTAAGGCCAAAATGTGATTAATACAACTCATATATATGTCAAAGAAATGTGATTTATATTTTCTCCTTTACTATGCCAGATTTCCTAGAAATAATGCCAGTTTCACAAAGGGAGGCTAAATGCTAGACCTAACAAGTTTTGTGAAGCAGATTTTATCAGGGCCCATTCCTCCCCTTTGAAGTCAGTATGATTCCTCAATCATGGACTCTAATTCCCTGTACATAACAAGAAATACTGCTTGGCATCCATTCTAAATTCATGCTTGTTCACTTATTTCTGTCTTTCAAAGAGGTCTCATCCTAGCTCTCCCAAGGACCACAGCTCTAAAATTAGAACATAGGTACATACAAAGGAGCAGATACACCTCTAAAACAAGGAATGAAACTGCTCTCCTCTAAATCAAGGAATGAAAGTGCTCTCCTCTAAATCAATGAATGTCAGCCTGCTCTGTCTGCATTTTCTGGAAAAAATAAGCCTCCTAGGAACAAATATATAAGGGGTCTCTGAAGCCACATCAACAGACACTGAATTAATTCAGATCACAAGATCTCATTTTTTCTATGAGTGCTAGAACCTCTTTGGTTGCTGAAGGCCTGTAATTTCCTCCAAGGCAATAATTAACCTCTTGTCCCTAGATCTCTACCTTCTTGTTGATATCTCTTAATAGGGCGGGTTGCTTATAGATTTGGCTTTATAACAAAAGACTACTAAACAGCAGTTGAGTGATACATGCCCCTCCATACTTAAATCAATGGTAGTCTTCTAACCTGAGAGCGTTTTAAATCAGTGTACACAGAGTAACATTTAGGCTATACAATGTGACAGCTAAAGTCCAACTAAGAACTTTTCAAAACAATACTATATATCCTCCTTTGCATTAAGTTCAGGGATTCAGAGATAAGTTGTCATTCCACAGTTTCCTAGGGTGTTATAATATCTTGGTGGACACTCCCAGAAAGAAACAAATGGCAATAACCTCCCAAGGGTTCCTATACCTGGAAGGTTGTACTAAGATATTTTCATATCTGATGCATACCTCATATGGTCCTGCTTGCAACATCACTCAACATGTCAACCAACTATTGTTGTTCATTCACAAATAGTACACAAGATGTTCTGCATATCTAAACATTCCCATTTATCTTTTTTAAAATTGGTTCAAGATGATAACTTACAAAAGTCTTAAGGTAAACATCTGATGAATGAATAAGCCTCAAATTGCAGCTCCTGTTGTGCCCTTACCTTTTACATCAACTTCATATCAAAAGAGTTCACCAAAAAGTTGAGAACTTTGAATGTGCATGATCTGCATTTGAGTTTTTTTTTATTCTTAAATTTTTTTACATGCTGCCAAATGCTCCTCTCTACAGTTAAGTCCCTCTGCACTTAACTGTATGTAGCCAAATGGGCTGGTTTCTCTGTCTGCCACTCTCCTTGATAGTTTTCTACTGACTCCATTTTAAGATAAAATCTCAGAGAGTTTATCCTTAACTCAAGGTACGAATGCGCTTTTAAAAACATGATTGCCCCCTCAAGAACTTGATCTTGTGAGTCCTGCAGAACTGAGGGTCCTCTCAGGATACTAACAGTGAATAAATGCAAGGGAAACTTTGCATCTCCCACAATGAATGTTATGCTGGAATTCCTCATCAACATGCCTTCCTCTCATGATTTGCATCTATCAAAATATCTTGTCAAATTGCAATGAGTTATTTATAAAGGTCATGGTTAATAGAAATAACCTGTTGGTAGGTATTGTTATCTATAGATTTCCCAGTATATTGAATTAAGTTGCCATCCTCTTCCCTAACAATATTTTGGAAAGTCAAGAGTTATGAAGAAATACATCCATGCCTCTAAATCCAAGATATCACTGCCAACACCTTGAATTTTCATTCTTTCAGGTCATCGTTGCCAAACCTCAAGATAATATGATAACATTCTATCTTAATAACATATTAAGAGGGTCTAAATTTCTGCCCAAGACGACTTCAAATTTAAAAAAATGAAAGAATGCATTGTGTTTGGAGTCTGGCAACACCATATCTGATCATGAACATTGTCTCTGGTTAATATTTTTACATTATCAACAGACAACTTGTACCTGATAAATATCTACAAAAACAGTATCTTAATACTTCTTCAAGCAGCCACAGGGTTATTCATGTGTCCCATACCACAGCCACTTAACCAGCCTTTCATTTAAAATCATCATTTCAAAATTCACAGGTTACCAGTAAATGCGCTCTACATCTATTCAAGGCGAGTATATACAACTTGACCATTATCCCATTCTTTATGCTTTGGTAGACATCCTAACCAACCTATATCTTACCACCATCTTTTGGGAAAGACCCTACCATCGCTGGTGCTGCTTAAAATATAAGCTGGATCCACAATAGATCCTACATTTTCTGGTAGGTTGATAACATAAGGTACAGTACTGTCATTTGATATAATTTTCGTAAAATACCTTTCTGCTTCAACATTGCCACCAAATTCATTTCAATGTTGACACAATCTTCAATTTCTCAAATAATTTATTTCGAGGTGTCAAGGTGGAACAGATGAATTTTTGGTTGAAATATAACTTAGCGGCATCTGATATCACTTCGCATTACACCATGCAACAAGACAAAGGTGTAACTAGTATGGCTTAAAGGAGTGGAGAGTCGTATATCATTTCTTCAGTAGAAGAGATTAAACAGATAAGTTGCTTGACTATTTTCAATGGTAACCAAAAATATGTTATTCTTAAAGTAAAGCCTCAAACTGATATAAGGTGAGGACCTCACATGAAGAGTAAACACAGTCAAATGTAGTAGTACCAGTTAGATTGTCCTTGATGAGCCAAAGTACAGTAATAAGCTTTAATAAAGCAATAATTTGTACCAAAGACACAAAATTTATGTATGTACTGAATTTTGATTTTTGGAAGTGGAATTGAAAATTTGTTGAACTTAAACAATCAACTCAAGCTTTGTATCACATTAATGTAGTACTTTTTAAATCTTATAAGGAGATATGCTATTATAAGGTTATTATTCTGATGTCTGATACATATATATGGCATGTGCATGCCCATAAATCAATAAATTTTGGAAGTTTTCACTGTACATAGTATCTGAAACTTTCTCTAAATATCAAGATTGTCCTTCAATCAAGGCCTCCCTTTTAAAAATCCTTTTAAAAGCATTATTCATAATTTTGTCCCCATTAATGAACATTAAATCACTATTGATAAGCTCAACACCATTTATAAAATCATGATTAATTACCTCAAAACTGTATTTCAACTTGTAAAATACTATCATATACAAATGACAAGAGTAGTTTCTATTACGTCAGGCTACACTTAAAAACCCATAACATCTCATAAATGAGGGACCTGAGTAAATCATACTTTTGAAGGAAAAGATGAAGACAACCTGATATAGAGTTACGTACATGATAATACAGTACTATAAATTCATATATACTTACAATTTTCTAATACCAGACTCTCCTCTCTTCCACGGAGCATCTTCTGGCTCATAAGGCATAGGACCTTGAACAGGGGGGTCTTCTTCTTCTGCAGCTGCATCTCTGTAACAAGAAGATTATATTATACAAACAAGCTTACAAATATATATCCTATGAGAACGTCCAAATCTCTTGGGTTATTAAGGGAAAAGAACAGAAAGAAACTGACATATCCCTCCAGAAATGGTTCATAACCAAAAGTGAAATACATAAGTAGGGTGAACACTAAGACATTTTTTTTGCTCTTTGTTCCAGAAAATGTGCATTGAAGAATTACCAGGCTTACAGAACTTTACCTTCAATTATGAAATTCCTCTTTCTATTAATGTAATGTAATAGCTTTGAAACACTCCCAGGAAAAAATTATCATTGAATACAGAGAACTAAATTAAAAGATGGATACACTGCAACAGTAAACAGTACACCAAGACCTGCTCTTTTAGGGTAGATGTACATGTACTAAGAAGGGAAAAAGTAATTAATTATCTTGCGGAAGTGTCTATTTAACTTTAGGCTATGTTACAAAACTGTGTACGTACAGTCATTTTTTTTACTTCACTGGAGAATAGGTTTCTGGCTCATTCATTGATGTTTATCTACATTATTTGTGCTCATTATTGAAAATTGGCTGCTTAAAAACACCAGATGCTGTTGGGATATTTCAGTTTTGTTCATTTTAATGTTGTTACAGTATTTCACAAACTTTTCTCCCCTCTTACCAGCCTTTGCACGGAACATGTCATATACCTCAGCATCTCTTTACCTGACTGAAGGCCAAGGATCATGCTTGCTTGAAAAACAGGAACAAAACCTTTGAGAGTGTGACCTGTGTTGTCCAGAGGACTGAAGACCTGCCTCAAACTTGAATTCTCATGACAATTTTCATCTACTTTTCCCCTGAAGACTCTTTGGTCCAGTCTAAGAGTCTGTTAAACAAATGAGAACTGCATACTGACTGCATCAGAGAAAAATTTCACAACTTCATTCAGTCAAGTAGATCCTGAACTAGGGATGCATTTTGACTAATCAATCCTACCAAGTCATGATCAAAGTAGGATAAACCTACTCACATCTTGTTTTTCAAACAAAAACCATGTCAAAGATTGCTTTTCAAACAGGCTGTTTTACCAAAACAGCACTGAATAACCTCTGGATCATTTATAACAGACTTAACTACCTACAGATGCTGAAAGGACTTCATTTATAGCTAGAATACTACAATCTCTTAATTTTAAAAACCTCACATAAGTAAGGTAGTAAAGACATCTGACAGACCAGCCAGAGACCCTTAAAGAGAATGTGAGCAGGATTTATGTAGTATGTACCAATCACCCAGAGCTGAAGGCAGCCTCTGAAACAGAGCATTCCAGGATTGACTTAAGCATTTCTAACGATCATTAGGTCAAGACAATTTGACAAGAAACATGAAAAGATTTCTTATCTAGAGGCTATTACCCATCTGGGTCACTCATCACTTGATCCTTCCAGTGAAGTCATAAAATGAATATTGTCCAAAACCCTGCCAAAAGAGAACCATTAAAGAAGATTCTCCCCTCTTCCCTGAAAGTACACATTGTCATTACCTATTTAGCATCTAAAAAGTTACTCAGAATCTCAAAACTTTCTTAGCCTAATAATTGAGAATTAGCCAACATAAGATGACTTAACAGGGTATCTTGCAGTTCTAAAGCTTCAGTATAAAGAGGTGCTTTTTATCAAATTGCTCTGTGTCATTACTTTTATATTCCTCAATCTGCATGGTGCCTCATTCTTGTACCTTTTCTTTCATTTCTTTTAAGAGTAAACTGTGCAATCAACATCATTGTATTCTCTTGGTAATATTCAAGACTTTTGCCAGTATGAAAACCTTTAAATACTGTATTCATAACCTACTACAAACCTACTACATACATATATTTTTATAGCATTATGAAAATTCTTTTTCCACATGGAATTAAATATAAATATCATATGTTCTAAATGTAAGTAACATTTGGTAAACAGACTAAGGTTTCTCCTAACTATAACTGCCATTAAATTTCCTCTGTAGAGAAAAAGATTCGAAAAACAAATGTCAGTACAAAATTCAGTGGGTGAAATAAGTGTGGGAAAATGTCTGTCTATCAGTTAGGATCTGATGTTAGAAGCAGACAACACACTCGCCTCTAGCCTGGGTTAGTATTTTTTGCTTTCTTCTTTCATTTGCTAGGCTTTTCCTTCCCCCTCTCATCTCCCCCATCTTCTCAAGATTTTTGTCCTCCTTTGCAATCTTCCTTCATTAGGTAAATCATTTACATATACTAAATGTAATACGTACGTACCTTCACTGGGTATACTTTAGGTACGTTATATGAATGTAATGTTTAGACGACTGGCTAAGTGGAGGAGGAAAAATAGCTTAGTGCAACATTTCAGCGAGGTTGCTATAACATCTTTCTGTGCATACACTAATTAAATGCTGCTCATGCTAATGAATAATCTCCAGGGCCTCATTTTATCCTTTATAACTCATAGCCAGTGTTTCTGATTTTTTTTTTTTTCATCTTTCTGTCACATCAGGATCTTACACTTACAATTCTTCACTCTAGAATCCATCTTTCCTTATGTCAATAATGAGGCCAATAATTTCCTTCAAGTCTATGCATACGTACCTCTCACCAACTTTCTTCCAAACTCACTTCCAGGTTTACATCACAATCACTGCAAGTACACTATTTTCAGTTACTATGATAGTCGAATTCCTCCTTTGAATCAGATATTGTATTTAATGTTATGGCCCCATTACTAATTATGACATTCAGAACACCAGAGTACCTGGCATTAGGCAGATAGAATTATTATGCTGGCAATTGGAGAAGAATACCAATGGTCTTGATTAACAGCCATAGTAGCTAAGTGGCCTTCCCTGGACGTCACAGCCTGATTTTCCAGAGTTCACCTGCTCATGGCTTGACTGATTTCGATAGCAATATGACCCTATTGTCTTGGTGTGATAAAGCTAGGGGATTGAGGGAAGCCTATTGGTCAACCCTGCTGAATCATCAGCAGCCACGGCCCTTGTTCCTCACATCTTGGTGGTTGAAGCTTTCCTTCTACCTAACTAGCTATTAAAGCATAGTATATGATAAATGGGATTGTGTGAGACAAAATTATCTTTATAATACACAAAAGCTCTTTCATGCAAACCCATTAATCATACAGAGACTGACCCCCTCCAACTCCTTGAACTATCTTCTTTCCTTCTGCATGCACAATGGGAATCTTTGGGATCCTCAATAATTTATGCCTCATGAGATGGGATTTCATCATAACATGGAAATTACTTAGGTAAAATTCATGGGTTTGAATGAAAAAACTTGTTTTTCATTTAAAGGCAGTACATATTTTCTAGGTAGTGATGTTTCAGACTAAAAATCTCAACTTTCCTTTGGGATGACAGACACTTCTCCCAATATGACATAGATATATCATGAAATCTTTAGGTAAGTATGAAAGACAGGTAAAAAGATACTCAATGGACATCAAATATACTAATGACCTGTACTTCATAAATAACTTCATTGGCAAAAAAATTCTCATAATTTTATGTGTCAAATAAAGCAGGACTAACTTACGTGGCTTCATGAGAATTTATATTTTCAATTGAAGTGCAATAAGTAAGAAAGCCCAAGGACTGAAATTTAATATAATTCATAGATGAACAACATCAAGAGCCTATGTCCCTTTCGAAGTAATCGTAATTAACAATATTGTCAATTAGATTACATGAAAAAAAATTTCACCCAGATTATTCTTATTTACATAATTCTGGAGCCATACTTACATAAAGAAGTCTTCATTCTAATTACTATTCATCCTCAAAGGAGTTGCCCTTATGGTCCCACCTGGGGGTTTCATAAGACAGACCAACCAATATCAAGAACCCTCTAATAGCTGATTTTGGTCAGAATAGAGCCTGTTGACACAATGATGGAGTATAAAAGTACTTATAGCGGGAAGGCACTTCTCTGCTTACGACGATTACCTGGTACTATTTCATGTTCACCCTTCTGATCCAGAAGTAGCAACAGTGCATGGTTCAGCCACTTTTACCACTACCTTTTGATTTGGGTTGCTAACTTATGTACACTACACATATTTTCTCAAGAGCCTTAAGGGTCATCAGGCTGTCAAGATCAGACGTAGGATGGCAAATCAGGGTTGGTCATAATTATTCTTTCACTCAACCACATTAGGTACTCTATTTCTACATGCCTCTTTCTATCTTCCTTCAAGTTGAGTGGGCACCCAAAAGTCCCCTTAATTTATGCCTTAAGTCAGTTCTAAACAATAAGTCCAAACAAAATGAAAAAATGAAAAAGAATGAGAAATCAAAAGACTTGACTGTTTAGCAATGACAGTTATATAAATCTAAGTAAGAAATCATTTATGTTGTTGTCTCCCAGGAACTTTGGATAATAGAATAAACATCATTGGGGTTGGAGTCTGTGAGTGAATGAACTAAAGGAAATTTTGTCCTTAACTGGAAATGCAGACCAAATATGATAAAAAAAATGTGTATAATAATTTTTCAAGTAAAAAACCAAGAAAACAAACCTTTGACTTAATTCAGTAAACAGACTCAAGATTCTTTGAATACTTACTGATGTACTAATGCTGTTATGAAATATTCCTTCACCAAAAAGAAAGAACACTTAATACTGATGATTTTTTAAAATACAGTATATTATTCAGTATCAATATCAAGAACATAATCCTGGTTAAATTAGTTGAACAATTCAGTGAAAACTGGGTTGTAAACAACTCTAGATTAATGCATTATTTCCTACTAAAATTATCTTTAGTAGTATTCAAGTGAGGAAAGTAGTTAGCAGTAGTATTCAGGTGAGTAAAGTAGTGACGAACAGATGGAATTTGACCTCACCCCCATAGGGAGAAGTGGTCATGATTATTAACTGATAAAGGAAAGGAACAATGACAGGAACCCTTTTAGTTCAATAGCATACTTAAGGGCTTATGAGACTTCACAAGATAAATGTTTAAAAATTACATATCTCATTCACATCTATGAAAACATCTATGATAGTAATGATCTACTTTAAGATGTGCAATATCAGAAAAAAATGATGGTCTGGAACTTATTATGCTCTATGAACTGAGCGCAATGTCCATATGTGAAATTTTGTTTTCCTGGTAAAGGAAAGGAAGAATAAGAAAATAATGCATAAAAATGCATAAAATCACCACAAAGTAGTCCTCCAAAACACATAACAAGTACTAAATGAACTGCTCCAGTCCATAAAAATCCAATAAAAAATATGCATGCAAATATGATTGACTCTTATGAACAGCATTATCTGATACTTCTTTAAAAATGAAGAGAAAATACTTGTTTCCCCAAGACCAATAATATTACACTTAATTCACACCATCTCTGGCTACATGTACCACCAAATAAAATAGTAACTGATATGATAGTTGAAGTTCTCTGACTTCCATATATCAACATCCATGACTTAACATGATACTTAATTTGCCATTTTATACGGAATTGAAAATCACCATAAATTGAAATTTCCTAAAATTTATACAAAAGAATAGATGGACATGTCAAGGAATGTTTTATCATTTGTATACTGTATAAACATCTATTCTATGCCACAACATACTGCCTTAGCTACTAAATACTATAAAATTCTGTTGTAAATAATAAAGTTTAGGTATCTAAAACATATACCATACTATGAAATCGCCAGCCTAAAGTAAAAGCTGTAATTTGAATTGCATAATATTGTACATACTGTACTACACAACTAAATTTTTCCTAGTTACAACATGGACATGCAACTTACCTTTAAAGTCTACATTTTCAAGAATTATATACTGACACGACCCAGACCATGCACAATTGGTTTTAACATTCTACATCAGCAGACTTGTGCATTCATGACAAAGCCAATCATGTACCTCAGGCCAGTATTATTATCGAGCTTTAAGATCTTATTCATGCTTTACATATACTTAAATTTGTTTCCCATGTATCTTCTCTCTGATTTTTACTGTTAATGTCGTATAAAATCTATATATACATTTTTTCATAGTAATGAACTCTATCTACACTGTAAATAAATCTAGTTCCTATTACACTTAGGTGACAATGTACTATTATGGTAGACTTATTACTGCAAATACCCAAGACTAAAATATCCTTGAAATGGGCCCATTGTAATCCCAACTACAGTACACCATTGTCTAGAGTACTGAACTGCATTTTACAAGCATGATTCGCAGCATTTTTTCTTGCTTACTAACATCATCTATCTTGATATACAAGTACCATGAAAACACTCCATGACACAAAGGAGTAGGTAAAAGTCTGGTAATTAGAAAACATCTAGTAACTAGAAGTCTTAAATTCTACAGCATGAGAGACAGGACTTTACATGGAGTGCTTACATCATAAAAGTATCAAGAAAAATTGGGCTTACTGTATTTCGTTGGAAAGTGAGTCGGAGAGAGAGAGAGGGGGTGTGAGTGGGTCTGTAGGAGGTTGCAGCCCCCCCTCTGCTTCAATCATCTCTACTGGTGGGCAGATTATGTGGCTCCGCCTGATGAGACAAGCAACACACACCTCACTAGTAGCACATGACACTCACAACACCACACCACTGATTCTAAGGCTCAACATACTTGAATGGGAAACTCTTATTTCAGTAAAACCCTAGTAAGAATTCCCTCTTAACATCAACTACAAATTTAGTACAATAGATAAGGGAAATAAATGTATACATGGAAATCCACAACTAATGTGTTTTCTTACTAGAATATCATTTTTCTAATAAAAGCTTTAAAAGCCATTCACAGCAACCACAGAATGTCATAAAATAAAAGGATGCTCAAGTTAATATGAATTTTAAAATAATTAGTTACAGAAAGCAGCAATGATTAAGGATTTGACTGCACTATTTAGCATATGTATAAACACTTGCTATGGTCTGAAAAGTGGTTTAATAAACAAACTACGTTAGGTATAAGAGAAGAAATCAGAATATGAATCAAATGGAGAAAATATTAAAATATGAACTACAAGTTTCATAATGATAATACAAAGGCTGAAATGCTGGATTCAGAATAAGTAAAAATAAATTAACTAGCACTTTTGCCCAAAATATATTGATTAAATCTGAAAAATTAATAAAAAATGGTTAAATATATGAAAAAATTCATAAATCAAAATTCCAATGACTACTACATTCATAACTGACAAAAAATTAACACCTAGTCAGATACAATACCTTCTTGTTTTTGAAGAAATGGCCTCACTTAAAATATTGAATACCATAAAAAATCACAAAATTGTAAAACCTCAGGTTCCACAAGGTAAAAAAACTAAATCTAAATGAAGTACTGTATTCAAATTACTAAGCACTTTATACTTGTTGACTTCTACTATAATTTTCTACTAGAATAAAATGTACTACTACCATGAAAATGAAGAACCATGTTTTGACACCTCACATAGGAAATATGACATATAAAACTCATCTTAAATGAGATCTTTCAAGACATTCTTGAAAATATGATTTATTGGGAAAGTACCAGTTTTGCCTTAGAATTGTGATAACACTCACAACTTTATTTCTTTTTCACGTAATAAAGTAGAAACAGTTTATGTTACATATTTGTGTACATGTTTGGGTTAAACTACCTGGTGTGAAAACATGACAGCTTGGTTTTCTCAACAGTGAGTACATATATATCCACTGACCACTGTCATCAAATGAGTTGGCTGCTCTAGCAGGAATTTCTAAACTGACACTGACATTTCCTGTTTCCTTAAAAAATACAACTCATGATGTCCTATAATCTTTTTATTTACATCGTGACTGCATTAAAAAAAAACTGTCTCCTTCTAATATGTGCACACCTATATGTGGTTATTTCAATTATGAAAAAAATTAGGCTGGTTCTAAACTAATGATCAACCAGATCAAGTGAGATCTTTACTGTACAAAAACATCTCTCACATTTTCCATACCATATTTTGCAGTTCCTATACATTCTTGCAAGGTATAGAAATTCCTTACAGGTAGTTGTGTGAGAAAATTCACACAACTATACCTTCCTTATTTCCTACACCCAGATCCCCCCTCTTCCACATCCACACTAACTTCTAGCATATCCCTGCAGCCATCTCTCTAATCTTCAACTCTCAAATGGTACCCCTTGCTAACAACAGTGACTGTAACATTCTAACACCAAAAAGGTGTTTATCAAAATTCAACATACTTTTTTATCATTTTATTACTGTATTCCTATATTTAGACAACTGCATCAGAAAACTGAAACATTCAGTATTCCTTTCCCAAAAGAACTTTAAGAAATGTGAATGAATACATTTCCATGGTATTCAGACCTTCATATGTACTGCCATCCTTGACTCACTTCCATTCAAGCGAAAATCATTTTTATGAAGAGGCAAAAGTCCCTTTGTTGAGTGACAGCAGAGGACTGAGAGAAGGGAGGATGAGCTTACTGATCAAATAAATTACAGATTACTCAAATCTCCTGAGAAGAAAGACAAAGAAAGAAGAATCTTAAATATGAAATCTTCTCTCCAGCATCAGCATAGTTGGGTAAAGCAAACATGTATAAGGCAGTAGCAAATGATGCAATGAAGAGGATTTTATGATATAAAACAAGTTACAATTTACCGAGGCAGACGGCATCTTAAGAAATAATAAAATAGTTATTTTAGGTGTTTATACCATGAAATTAAGACTGTTTGGATAGAAAAACCACCAACAGTTGATGAGACCAACAACCCATATATCCCATGAGACAAAGAGAAAATGAAACATGTAGTCTAACCTGTAAGGAAGTTTTGACAATGACTATTAAAGGAGGGAAAGTGACAAGAAGCCACTGACTTCAAGTTATTGTGTGAGGAGAGAATTAGAGTCACTCAACTGGCAAATTACAACCTGCTGACTTCCAAAACTAACATATAGAGATCAACCGAAAAAAGGTAAATAACATTTACAATATACCTACAGTACTATTTCTTCCTTGTATGTAACCACAAAATCTAAATGTACATATTATGTCTTACTTGTTCTGAACTTCAATACTATACTGATGAAATGGCAGAATTCAAGTTCATTAAGCCTGAGTCAATCATCATGTTTTCTAATGTTCCTTGTAACTGTATTTTACAATAATAAGTAGCATATTTAACCATTCCATGTAAGGCAGAACATGGTTAAAATGCTCTTATGTGATTATTAATACATCAATATTTATTGTCTTATATAATTAAATGCAATTCCCTCTGTTCCTAAACCCGCATTTTATACTTTTCCCTAAGTGCTGACACTGCGACTCGGCATACTGTATCTGTGTTTTTGAGGATTTGGATTAGTAATTGTATCTGATACCCCTTTTCATACTTATTCTTTCACATCATATTTCTCTGTTTGTGATTCATATAATGTGAACACATACACTATACGTATTATCATCTCTTTTGTACAATTATTTTAATCTCTTGCTTAACTTTTCCACGCCTATTACAGCTTTTTATTTTACCTTGAACTAACCTGCCTACTCCATTTTGTTTTGTGCTGTCCCCATTCCACCAGAATTTATATACCTCAATGTCACTCACTGACTGCTTTTGTTCCCACTCCTCCTGTACCAAACATCTGTTCACATTTCTTTGGCAGTTACAGGCAGCTGGGTAGTGGTAGCAATTTCACTTGTAGAATTTAGTTAAAAATTTAGCATTCTCTATTTCCTTACAAGTCCTGCATTCCCATAAAGACAAACTTTCAACCCAACTCATTTACCTGAGCTTGGAACTGCCTAATGATGGGTCATCAAATCCAAATACCTTACCTAATGTAAACTTGTAATTCTATTTTTGAAAATTTTCCTTTCAATATTTGTTTTGAAAGCTGTCGTGCTTCTCAATAACTTAGATCTAGATGGGCTCTTTGACTTACACAAATTAATCTACACTTTAATGACAATACTTTTTGGACTAGCAATTGTTGATTGTGGAGTTTCCACGAAGCATTATGGCCTTTGTCTTTTCTAAATTAAAAATTATCAAATGCAGATGCCCTGAAGTGTACCAATTATGAGGACTTGCAAGCCCAAGCAGAATAACAGCAAGTTTAATGTGCTTGCAAGTCTTTATAGAATAAAGGAATTGTACTGTCATTCCATATATGAAGAAAGAAATTGAGTCTCACAAACACACATATGCATTACTTTCATCAATACCTTGTAGGCCAGTCAGGCTAAAAGACAAAGTTAACAATTGCTAATTACAAGTGATATACACACTGTCCTCAAATTTAACTGCATTAGGCCATGACAATTAAATATAAGGTATGGAACTCCAAACAGTAAATGCATTGGCTCCTTTATCTATGCAGTCTCTCTTACAATAAATTTCCAACATTTATTTGTTCAATATGTATTACTAAATCTCCTAATTCTCTAAGGAACCCATCCTCCAAAATTTGTGGCAATGTTAACTATGCCGTTAACATGATTCCAAAAATGGGAAATTCTGATAACACTGCCATATAGCTTTTTATCTTATGTTTTTTTCTCAGCATAACTACTTAGGTATTGTCATGGTAATTTTATGGTCAAAGTGGATAAACAGAGATGACTCCATCTATGTATAATTGTAAATTTTTATCGGTTCCTTCCTTCTGCACTGATCCTCCAACTTTGCACCTCCACAAAAAAAAAAAAAATCAAAATCTAGAGAACGGACAATCAATGAGAACACTGCATAATATGAAACCTTGAACACCTTTCAGTCTGTTACTCTAATTTTTTAAAAACACATCTTAGAGAACTACAGTTGACCCCCCCCGTATTCATGGTTCAGTATGCATAAATTCAGTTATTCGCGGATTTTCCTGTGGAACATACGTATGTCCACATTATTCATGGAAAGTTTACCCACTCACAGATTTTTTTCATAGAGCAATTACAGTATTTTTATATTTTCATGACTAAATGTTTTAAGATCATAGTTTAAGGCATATTTGGCATTTGAACTATTAAAACAGGCAATCGTAAAAGCATTTTAGAGGGGCTCTTTAGTGTTTGAACTACTATTCAGACAAACAGTTATAAAAGTTTTTAGAGGGAATTTCGGTATTTGCAGGTGGGTGTACGTATCCCCAAATATACATCTGAAATGCCTTGAATGTTTCTATAAGGTCCATTTGGGTCGAAGATGTGCATATACTCTTTTATTTCCAAAAAACTCTGTAGTAAAGGGAAGTTGAATGCTTCTAAACTCCAAAACAGTGCTTTCAGCACATGAGACAGAAGGTTCCTCAGGTTGAGGATATGGTTCCCATCTTCTAAATATCACTATCAAAATAGTAATTAGCTGTCCAACACCCTTTTCACCTGACAGACGTATAAGGCCTTAATGCAAGTAACAGACTAATAATTCATATGAACATACAATAAAAAAAAAAAAACAATATCCCATTCAAACTTTCAGTGACACTACTGATAATTTATTGCTAAGTCATTAACTCACATAAAATATACAGACACCCTATATATATTAGATATATACTATACAAATAATATAGAATAAAACAAATACTGTTTGAACCTTTGAAAGTCAGATGTTAGTTCCGAGATTTCAAAAACTGATGAATTATGTCAACATTTCTAATATCTTTACCTTTCCTAAATACGCAGATAATCACCCAACATAAATTCAGAATAAAAATAAGAGAAGCATAAAAAACTGAAATTACCTTTAATGTTAGAATACCAGAAACTAAATTCTACACATTGCTCCAAACTGGGTTATCTCCAAGGAATTTATCACATCTCAACCCATCTCAGCCTTTAGACATTACTCAATGTGCTGTACCATTATTGTTTCTTATATGTTTTGGAAAAAAAATATCAGTTTTGCCACAAACATCTAAATTGGTGAAAAGTACTATAATATCTGTCCCGAACTTATTCCAAACAGATGTTTTTTGTGATTGTCACTTACATCATTACCTTTTGTTGAGTACTCTCAATGTGAACTGCACAAAGCTTCACTGGAATCACATGTTCCTGGCTCTGTAGTGTGTAAGTAATGCCACTGTAACTGGATATGAATGTCTATAATATACCAAAGGGAAGCTGACCAGCGCAATATCAATCAGGTACTGAGTTGTCATCCAAGGTTTTTCATTTACCAGAATCCATTATACAATACTACATCAGATTTGTACTTGAATGCAAATGTAAATACATAACCCCTCTGACTAACATTCATGAAGTAACCATACTGCAATTTCTGTTAGAACAAGAACAGAAAAGTGCAAGAGATAACCCTGAACACTGGAAACATAAATCTGAACTGTGAGAAGAGTTAACTCAGAAGAGGAAGACTTCAGTCATGTATGACAACGGTGATAACATCAAGAAACAAAAGCCAGCAATCATCTGACCTCCACTTCAGCAGCTAAACAGACCTGGATATAAAGTTTAAATAAAACCACTACATACACTCTACTTGACATATGCTGCACGCTTTAGTTCATCAATATCCATGTATACATTTATGCTTTCCTTGGGTAATGCATATCTATTCATTCAGTAAAGGACTGGCCAATGAAAATCTTTGATCAAAAGTCATTGGGCAAGGTATGAGATATGACTGAGGTAAACAAACTACTCTATTGTGAAAACTCAAAAATAATGTCTTGTTCACAGTTAAGCAATATTTGGCATTACCCAGTAATGTGGAAGCCAGATAACATCTAAACTAATAACACTAACTGCACATTAGGCCCAATTAAATAAAAGCTCAAAGAAAAAGAAGAGAAATGAGAACTGTTGCTCTAACCTATTGTCAGTAAAAATGAATACGTGTATTAATCATTTGAAATGCAATTTAAGTGGATTTATAAGCATAATTGAGCTATTCTATAGTAAAAAAAGATAACATTCTATATATACATCTTAAGTAAGGCATGAAAAAAAAATTCTGTATGATAATTGAAATTACTGATAACTGTTACTCAAAAGTAAACTTGAGAGAAAGTGTACAACGTATGTAGTAACACCATCATGAAGATCTAATGCCTTATTATATCAAAAAAGTACATGAGAGGGTCATTTTACCTAGTAAGGTAATATACATGTACGTATATAATCATGCACCTACAGCAGCTTATGCAATACTCACTATCCTGACTACACAACAATTAGATATAATATATTGTCTGCATGCAGTAGCCAAAACTATTTTGTAAAATGTTCACATATAAATTCAGTGCAATTTACAATAGACTGTACGTACTGTATTTTAAAATGGCAAAATTCTTAAAGCAAAATGGTTCAAAAAGATATGCTGCCTCCATAATCAACAGAAATATTTGATTAAATTTCTAAAGCACACATGCTTAGACCATGCAACTGCATACCAACAATGAATGCTTACGGACAATGCACCAAGTTTTCTATGAATGGTCACTGCAAATAAAGTTGACAAGAGGCAATTAATAATTATCAGATATTTCTCGAATATCAAAGTTAAAGGGAATCATGCTTTAAGAGTCTGGGAACTGCAGATAAAATTCCAGAACAAATATATGGAAATGAGGACCACACATGCTATCACAATGGAAACATTTTTAGGGGCACCAAACATACGACTGTAATCAGATTGATATTTTACCTGCTACTTTACTACTTACTGTCTGTTTTTCATTACTTGGCCTTTGAAGTTCCCTATACGTACATACATAAGTAAAGGATCAGTTAACATAAATTACCGTATAATGTCCATCTTTTCCTCATGCTGTGTGTATTTTGAGAGAACAAAAATTCTCATTAAAATTACGACATCCTCTGTCTAGAAAATCCCATAGTACTGTTTTCCACTGGTTAACAAAGCTCAATACATAAAGATAGAATACTGTTAATATTTCCTATCTGCAAATAAATATGAAAATCTTGAAAGTGTTTAATGTTTCAACTACTCACAACATTGTAAATTTTGTGAAGTTTAAAAACAATATTTCTACACAAAATCTTACATGGCAACAACATTAATAAAATATTGTCATGTTGTCCAAGTATCAAAGTAGTGATATTTTTGGATACTTAATTCAACCAATGAAACCACATCTGACAGTACCTCTTCTGCTTAATATAGTAGTACATATGTTGAAAGAAAGCAGTAAGGAAGATTAGTCTATTAGGATACTAAAGCTATGCAGTGTGTAGATGATGTGTTCCTTTAAGAAAAACTGAACCTGGTGCCAAAATGTTAGAAGGTTGGCTGAAGAAGGGTTATGAGTAATGCATGGTATAGTTCTAAAACTGCTTCTCCAGACTCATTTACATGAAGATTTAACCGAGTTATATGAGATGACACTGACCTCAAGTTTCGTTTTTTACCCTGAGCATGATAGCCCACTGTGCAATCTCCCACAATTGCAGAGATGGAAAAGTGCCACAGAAACTTTAAAATACTGTCAGGTGAACTGCAATATATATTACATTTTCTAGATTTGAAATACTGTAAAACTGAAATAAAGGCTACAAAAATAACTTTGTAACAAACATGGTTACAATGGAAACGTAGAAACTTTGCAAATAGAGTTGGAGGAAATATATTTGTTTGTAAATATTTCAGTCATGTAACCAGTTAAATTTCCACTTCATAAATGTTTCACCAATTTTACTCCTTCATATACTAACCTTGTAAATCATTCCTTATATTCACCAACTGTTGGTGCTATCAACAGAATAATTATGAAACAGTTACTGTGACTTAATTCAAGCCTTCCATGATACCTAGGATTTCTTTCTTCATTTACTTTATGCATTACATAACAAAAACTATGACAAAGAATATAAGTGATTTTATAATTCTAGAGAAATTCTCTAAACTTTGAGTTCTGTAACTGCTACAAACCACCATCATGCAAATGTATGAACTGTACTCTTTCAATGAATACAATAATTTCTCATTACCTTTGAAGTGCTGTAATTGTGACACTATCAAAAGCTTTGGCAAAATCTCCAAAGTAAGAGGTAAATACAACTTCTTTATTACAATGCTGTAAAAAAGTTCTAGGATTTAAGTCTGATCAAAAGTATGTAGATCCTCTCTTTTCTATAACACATTTCTTTTTCTCCTACTAAATTTCCCATTGCACACAGCCATTAGGTTCAGAATCACTCTGAGATAAACCTTTAGTTACTGCTATTATGCCTTGAGTATTTGCCTATCCTAACCGTCATATTCTATTAACAATATCTAATTTAAAATATTACTAAAGCTAAACAATAATGAGGGTCTCAAGTACATTAGCTTTAACATTTCACGAAACAACACCCTTTGCCCATGGGGTTAAATCTTTGTTTAATCTATTATTGCACCAGCTACTTCATTTTAATTTCACAAGTATTCCATGTAAACTGAAACTTAGCCTTCTTTCATGGCTTAGGTTTCATTGTTACAAAACAACTGTTAATATTAAATCACAAGAGAAATTTGTGAATCACTTTTTAGCTCTATGAACACTCAAGTTCAAAACATATGAAGAATGGCTATCATCACATGCCATTTCTCAAGGAGCCAGAAACATATTTTCTTACATTTGCATGCTTCAATTTTGATTAAATTTTTCTCCTTGAGAAATTTTAAGCTTTAAAACTAGTAGTACATAAATTCTTCTTTATGTATTTATATTAAAGTTTGCTTTCCACTATGAATCCAAAGATTACTCAAGTTCATTCCTAAATACTGCCTACAGTAAGTATGTACAGTATATTCAATGCAACATCATTGCACTTAATGAGACAATTATAGATAAAAATGGGCCAAAAACTGTATACCTACACATATCTCAAAGTAACAAATATCTTCTAATATTTCCTTCCACAGTTGTTCCTTTTTTTCCTTCTCTCAGATACATGCATTGCATCCCTTGAAGCTTGGTAGTCAAACCAAAGGCCTTCTGGTTTGTTCTATAAACACATATGCACATTTTCAATATAATAGTTTCCTAATATTATTCCAAATAAACGAAGGTCAACAGTACAAGAATACATTTTAATATGCACTGACTTATCAATACAAGCCATTACTGTATTAAATGGCACTTCTAATATGAAAAGTTTTACAATGCTCATAACCTGAAATTTTTCAAAGTGGTTGTCAAGCCATCATAATCTAATGGATCTGCAGAACACAGTTTCCTTAGTCATTAGGTTAGGAAGATGACAGGACATTCTTTCTAAAACAATGACATGTATACCATGTCTATGAAATATAAAAATTGTTCTGCAATATCCATATGTTTTGTATAAAACATCCACACTTGTCAGTACTGGTAATAGTTCAAATAGCAAGTGACTAAAATTTTCATCAAGATCAATATACTTAGGCTGCTTGAATTAACTTTGGGTGGTAATCATATGTTGATTATATTGACTCATTTAGTAAATCTCCATCCCCAGCAAGAAACATAAGACCTTTACCACTCTACATATCTCCATACTTCTCACCATTTCTAATATTTTTATACCACATACGTACAGTGGACCCCCGTATTCATGTTCTCCGGATTCGAGGACTCATGCATTCGCGTATTTCTCTCTTGAACATTTCCCCCATTATTTGTGGAAAATTCTCCTATTTGTGGTATTTTTCTATGAGGAATATCCACAAATTCATATTTTTTTTATCAATTTCATATAATAAAATGCAATTTTTCTGATAAAGCTATTTAAAAAACCAGGTATAAAAAATTTTTAGTGGGTTTTTGTTGCGTTTGAACTAACAAAATAGGCTGTTTTAAGCATTTTTATAGGGGTTGCAACTATTCGTGGGAGGGCCTGGTACACATCCCCTGCGAATATGGGGGGACCACTATATACTACAAAAATAATTCATCATAGTAGTAATAGTTTCCTCCTCCTTTTTTGCTTCATCTATTCTGGGAATTCCTGAGTATTTACAAGAACCTAGTGCTTCCATTCTTCAATGTCCACATTAACATTCACTGTTCATCTACCTGGTTCTCAGTTACTTTCTTAACCTTACTCTTGCTCAAGGGCACCCTAAGCTTTCAAACTTTTGCTCATATATACATGTAGTAATCCCTCAATCATCTGGATTGCCATTATCCAGAACTCGACATTATCCGAAACCCCAGTCCAGGGATCAAGGGCTCTAAGATATATTTTACATATAAATTTCATTGAATAATATATACGTATATATATATATATACGTGTATATATATACATATATATATATATACACACACACACACACACACGCACATACATATCATATACTACAGTGGTCCCCCCTTATTCGCAGGGGATGCGTACCAGACGCCCCAGTGAATAGTTGGAACCCCTATAAACATGCTTAAAACAGCCTATTTTGTAAGTTAAAACTCAAGAAAAATCCACTAAAAATGTTTATACCTGGTTTTTTTAATAGTTTTATTACAAAATTGCATTTCATGATGAAATTGATAAAAATAACAAAACAGAAATTTGTGGATATTTCTCATAGAAAAATACCGTGAATAGGTGAATTTCCCAAGAATAATAGGGGGAAATGTTCCAGAGAGAAATCCGTGAATGCATGAGTCTGTGAATCTGGAGAACGTGAAACCGTGGGGCCCACTATACAACTTCTATCATGGGAATGAAATGTGAGATACAATATTGTGTGTGAATGTGAAATCTTTCACCCTTTCCTCTTATCTTAGGGTAAAGTGAAAAGATCTTACACTTCACAGTTTTACTTTCCTTGTGGACAAATACTCTGCTCAAATAAATAAATGAATAAATAAATATGTAAATATATATACACAGTATAAGAAAATTTTCCTTGCCTTATTTTTTAGAAACCATTTGTTTCCTACAGTCTAGAGAGAGTGCCTTATCTGCTCTCTGGGGGACATTTCCTCACCAAAGGAATTCACAATCCTCTGCAAGGCACTTCTCTACCTTGGGAAACAATACATTAAAATCCTAAGTTAGTGGCACCTCCACAGGAGGCAGTATCTAAGTAGTGCATACTGCTCATTATCAAAAGTATAGGGAAAAGTAAAGAAAAATAGTTCAAGTTGGAGAGGATGACTGTGAAAGCAGAGGAAAAATGGACAACGGTTAAAGGTACTGAGGTGGGAAAGTAGATGAGCAGTATGTTAGAATTAAAAAATTGTTCCAGTATTTCTGGGTATTGGAGGAGTGAAAAGTTAGTGAAAAACAATTATTAGGCAGATGATGAAATAAGAGCAGTTGATCTACATCGTATGTGGGGTAATGGTAAGATGATAAAATACATGAAGCAAAGAGTGTTCCAAACATACAGTAAGCAAACAAACATGGTAAACAGTTGAAGTGCCTATGGAATCTAAAGATGGAATGTATGGAGAGATTACTATTAAACAAACTCATTTATTGAAGTGAAGTGCATGAGTTGAATCCCTACGGATGAAAAATGGTTGAAAGTGTTTATATTAATTATCTGTGAAGTAAAAATGGCATAAATGATTGAGAAGGTACAAAGTGTGGAGCTACGCTTAAGAAATTGTATAAGTTTAGCCTGTCTAAAAAGTTGGTTCCGTGTTTTTTGAGATGGTTCGGTCATCTGTAAACAATGAAACACAACTGATTGATGAAAGGTGTATAATTCAAATGCGTCAGAGGAAGAACAAGCGGAAGACCTACAAAGTACTGAATGAATGCAGTGGATGTGCTCCTAGATAAGAAAACCATCTATGTTTAGGAAGAGAGAGAGTATACTATGCATGATAGATATGAATGGTGTACATGTAATGTTTAAAACTTTGCTGACAAGCCTTCTGTTTGGGTGAAAAAAAGCAGCTTATGTTGCAAAATATTCTGTACAGAGGTTCATGTGTGATGCAGTGTAATATGAGTATGGCTGCAACTGACATCTTTTTTCTGGTGCCACTTCATTAGGGAAAAGGCTTAATGGATTGCAGCTCACTTTCCACCAGTCCACCCAGCTATAAATGAGTACCAGTGATTGCTGGGGTCAAGAGAAACGGTATGGAGTCAGTAAACTCATACCTTAAGACTTACTGAGAAACCTGAAGGTTGTACCCTTCTGGCACATAGCCCCAAATGGGAAAAGCCATATATTAATAAATAATATCATTAATGAATAGCTTAACTGGCCTGAAGGGTTTGTTCTCAACAATGCAAAAACTAAGGTTTTTGCTAAAAGAAAGACAATTGCAAAACAGTAAAACACTCTACTCAAGAAACACAAGCCTAGAGAAGAATGAAAAAGCTTGCATTAAGTGATGTACTGTACACATTTTATGGAAAGTGTCTGTATGTTTCCAACATTGCATAAAGAAAATATAAACAACTATATCAGGTAATTTATGCCATTAAAGCAAGAGAAAGCAGGTAATTACTTAATATTTGAAAATATTGCTAGCCATGTGCCTATACATTAGCAACAGTTTATAGAAGTACCTAGTTTCTGTGGAAAGTCTGGTTTATCTACCTAATTACTCTAAAATTTGTATTGTACTGTGTATTTCATTTCAACTGTTTTACTATAGCATAATTGCTCTTAATTTTTAGCTGGAAAATTTACACAAAATTAAAATTTCACCTTAATAATCATGCAAATCTAGTTATAATTAATTGTATCCTAAAATTGTATATACGGTATTTCTTTTAAAAAATACAATCTATGTCAATCCCAGTTTCATGCCACTTGTAAATCTCTTACACAAATTGCCACAGGCAGCATATAGAGTTGAGCCTGTGATAGTAACAATACGTACATGCTCAAATTATTCTAATATGCATAACGCAAATGCAATAGAAATAAAGAATCAATAAAGGATTAAAAACTAAATCACTGAATATTTTTAGTTGAAAACTTGCCTATCAAACCATCAGTTTATAAGGAGATGGTACAGAAATGCTCATCATAACTTGAACAATCTCACATAGAATGTCCTGTATATATATTCAAGATGCAGGTGCCAACTGGAGACCAGGACATGTGAAAATTGTAGAAATGAGCTGCAATTATGTAACTAAGCATCAGGGTTTAATTTACATCTCTAAAGTTACAGTAAAGCTGGGTCTTGCATCTCAACAAAGCAATCATGATTCACTGGTATATGAACAAAGTACAGCATTCATACGTACCGTGGAGTTTCAAAATCACGTAATTCATGTATCAGCACTGAAGTCATTATGATCAAAAGCCAATCTCATATTTAAAAAAATATATAAAAATGGTTTTATGCCATGGTTTCCAAAAAAATTTATAAGTAGTAGTGTTTATGTATATACTGTAAACTAACATATTTTATACGTACCAACACATTCCACAAAGTGTCAAGTCTATACAGCAACCAATAAATTACTGTATCTATATTGGCCAATCAGAAATGATGAGTGGATTTAAAAATTCTACATTATACTTGAGAACAACAAAGAATATTCAACATCAACGATAAAGAGAAAACACTAAATATATACTGAATATAGAAGGATGGAAAGAAACAAACTACACATACATTAAAATCCATCATGCTTTGTATTGTATCACACACACAATATGGCAATTATTGTCATGGTCATCACATCCAGGTACACAGCCAAAAATATTCCTATAATACTCCAGTTCTACAGAAGTAATTATCAAATTCTTAAACACTTAGAAAATATATTGAAAATATGCAGTCTGACCTTACTAAAATTTAATACTTTGGATGAACCCCTTACACGATCCCTATCAAAAGATCCCTTGGAGGATGTTTAGCCTCTGTATTAATGTGGTGATAAAAGACAAGTATGCCGATAACAAAGCTACAACAATGCGATCAAGAGTAATGATACAAATGATTTCCAGTAAGATAAAATGGAACAGTTAATCTAGTTCCCAAGGAGACCTGAAATTTTGAAATCTTCTTTCACAAAAATGGTTTTATTTGATTGAAATCAGAATAACTACAACACAACTTACTGCTATTATTTAGTTATGTGAATAATCGTGTTAACTTCTCATTCTCTTACACAGTAACCTAAACAGCTGGACTGAAGCTCTGAAGTGTACTTAGCAATCTATCAATTAGGTATAAAACTGGCTTTAGCTTACACAGCACATGGACAACAAAAAGTCACCGCTGGAAAGCACATCATCGTAACATTAATGAGGCCAATAATTCAAACATCCAACAGAGAGGAACTTTCAGTTTCAATTTAGAAGCCACAGTCATTCCTGCTTCCCAAATCCAAGTATACACATTACCCAAGATACTCTAAATAACTAAAAGACCACCCATTATATTTACAAAGAGCAGCTGAAAATATGTTATGAGAAAACTCAAGTTGATAAGATAAGCAAACAGAAGACTTATAGCCAAAGCTTCAAAGTTTATAACATATTATTCTATTTTACTTAGAAGCCAACAAAGTTTTGAAACATACTACACTTTTTAACATATGTACAGTAGCATCTCATAAATATGCATGCCAACATAAAAGTCTAGAAAAAAAGCCAAGGAAAAGTTAAAGTCTTGATTCCTTATGTCCATTTGAAGAGACAGATGTGAGTACTGTACAGTATTTTTAATAACAGGAACAGAGACTGCATCACCAATTGTTGATATGTTTAGGAGGAATAACAAAATGGTATTGTAATGCATAAAAAGTTAAGTCCAAGTTATTACCATAAACTGAAAAGACATTTACTACATTATAAAAAATAAATTAAATTTCCAAACCCATTTTTGTTTCCTTGGTAAAGCAGGGCTCTACCTTATAAAGTATGGCAACTGAGCCGTTGGTGTATTCATTTCATTACTCATACATGTTAGTCATTTTAAAAGAAAAGGTTTTACTCATCATACTTTTGAGGTACCAAGGTAATAAAACTTTCTTAACATTTACCTAGAAAATAGCAAAATACTTGCAAATTTTCTACCATGATACTACTCTAAAGAAATGCAATTAAGAGTAACCTGAGGTACAGCAACAGCATGCATGCAAACAGAATTTTTAATGCAATACCTTCACCTTTCTTATCAGTGCAACTCTACAAGATGCCAAGTAAATTCCTACATATGTGCATCTAAAAGAAAAATAAAAAGCCTTTACTTTAACCTGGTGTGACAGCAGCAACATGGATCAAGTTAAAATTGACCATGGAAGCTAGCTATCCTGTTCAAAGTAAGATGCAAAACATAAAAATGTTAAATGAAAGTTTTCAATATGAACATTCCTTTCAAACCTTAAATTTTCTCACCATTACTCCTATTCTTAACTGTGTACTTTAATATGGGTTGCTCTTATATAAACCTAAATAGCTGTAAAGTATGGAAGTAAAACACTACCTGTATAAACAATAGCCTCAGTAAAATTTCTTCTTTTCCTAAGAAAAGTTATTTTTATTCTTTCCCCTTATATAAGTTTTACGTAACGTTCAATTTAGCAACAGAACTAAGAGTATGAAATTATCCACTAACAGTGCACACAGTACTACTAGATATCAGTGTCATAAATCACCAAGTTTCAGTTAATAATAGTTTTCGCTTATCACTACCCTGCTGAGAATGGAACCCCCGACGATAACCAGGGACTTGGCCTGTGTTTGCAGGTATGGAGGTATGGAGGTTTGTATATGTATGTATGTATGTATGTAGTATGTATGATGTATGATGTATGTATGTATGTATGTATGTCTGTATTAATGTATGTATGTATATATATATATATAATATAATATATTAATCTATATTATTATAGATAATATAGTATATAATATATATCATATATATATATACTATATATATCATATTATATATATACACTACATTATAACATATATATATATATAATTTCCTAATGTCTTAGTATTCTTCACAGTTATCCTGAGAATCATTTATGAAATCTATAAATATAGATTATTAAAGGCCCTTATTTTAAAGCTGCCATGCTATATTCAACAATACACTGACACAAAGCAATCTTTCAAACCCACTGTTACATAGGTACAAGACATTGCCCCTTTATTACATAAATACAAAACTATTCTTGTTTTCACTGTCTATTACAGCAATCTTAAAGATCTAAATTTCTGTCCAAGTGAGCTTTAATAGAAAACTGTAATGGTTAAGGCACATTCCTATAGCTAATGGACGATGCATCTGATATTTATAAATTATAGTCTAACTGACAAACTTCTAATTATGAAAGCAATAATGAATAATTGTTGAGAAAATTCCTAAATTTTTAATTCCCGTAAAAACCTAATATAGTACTGTATACAGAATACAGTCTCTTGGTCAAAATATTTCAGTTGCAAAATAATGTCTGCATATTTAAGTAAAGTGAAGTGATAAATAACATAGACTACAATTTATGTACTGTTAGTAGGATGTAGTTATTCAAATTTCATAATAGTAACCAGTAAAGCTACATACATATGTATGATGTGCTCAGATGATTTTTATGCATGAAGTTTTCATACTTGCCTTACCACCCATTACTTACATAAAACTTAACGATGATAATTCAAATGTGTCTAAATATTATCTTCTTTGCTCCTTCGTAAAAAATTCTATACTTGAGAAGACTGTTCACTTGCTAGCATAGATGACATTAGCAAGGGTGAAGTAATTCTTAGAAAGGTCAGACTGTTCTCTATATCACTACACCAATAATACTCCGTCCCAGCTGCTACCTCTTTAGAGTTTGGCCAAAGTTTTCATCACTTAGGGTACTCGACTATGACTTATGAAAAAAGCAAAATTATATTAATATAAATCAATAAACAATATAAATAAAAACAATTCAAATAAATACATATAGCTACATCATTTGATAAATGACAAATTATGAAACATTCTTTAACCAAACTTTCCACCTGCCCAGACTGATTCTTACAATGGACAGTAGGCCTTATGGCAAGAACTTTGTTATAAATTTGTACCATGAGCCTCAAGAGTATCTGAATATTAATTCATACTGTATAGTAAAGCAAGATAATGCTAAAGATGTATTTAACAAAGTTCGTCATCGCCATAAACTTCAACATTAAAAACTCCGGCAAAAATAAGTTTTCAAAACTCAAGCACTAGCGAGTTTTTAACATTGTAAAGTTTGGTAGAACAGCATAGGATGGAACAGGAAGATTTCACATGAAATAACAAGAATAATAAAAAGAAAAGTAACTGGATGCTGCTGTGAGGCTGAGGGAGGCATGAAGCACTTTTCATCTTATTCATGGGCTGTCAATCAGGTATGCAATAACTACCAATGACCTTAGATTTAAAACTTAATGGGTAGCCATTACCGTCAAAATGGAATGACAAAAATTCAATACGTACTACACATATCATTTCAATATGGAATGATTCAAAGAGAATAAAACTAACATGACGACCAAGACAAAGACATTATTTCAATTTCCTTTATCTCAACCTATAGGTCCCTGAAACTTGTTTCTTAAAAGCCCCTAATAAGGTTACAACCTTCACTGCATAGTAGCAGCTAGACAAACAATTTACCATTCAACATTACCTTAAGATATGGAAAAAAACCTCTCACAACAGTTTTAGCACCACTTGAATTATCTGCAAAAATCTTAAAAGACTGTTCTGCCTGTTCTCAAGTAAGAGCTCCCTATCAGCAATGCTGACTTGAACTCAACACCAAATGACCAATTATGCCATTAATACTTAAAAAACACTTACAAGAAATCCAGATATAGAACACTATATGAAAAAATTACCTCAGAGTCTGACAACTTAAAACCTATTGACATATAATATTGAAATTCTTAAAAAGAAACTTAAGTTCTAATATACCTCAACCCCATTTAAAATCCTACCACAATGGTTAAGAAAATAAAGCTGATAAAAGATTAAATGCATAAAAACAATGTCATCTCTTTCAGGCCTTCCTTCTGAATTATTCATGACATGCAATTATATATCTATGAATATTATTTGTTTCTCAGCATTATGCCATTTCCCCATACAGGGGGAGGCTCCCTTGAGATACCACAACAATACTTACTACCACATCCAAATACAATACCAAAAAACATATTGATTTTGCCACTGGAAAAACTATGTATATATATATATAAGGCGGTCCCCGGGTTACGACGGGTCCGGCTTACGACGTTCCGAGGTTACGACGTTTTTTCTTAAATATTCATTGAAAAATCCGCCCTGGGTTATGACGCTTGTTCCGAGGTTACAACGCTGACGCTTCCGACGCTCCGAGTTTACGAAGCTTTTAAAAAACACATACTATGATAAGATAAGAATCCTTTATAGTTTAGCAGTTTCTCTCTCTCTCTCTCTCTCTCTCTCTCTCTCTCTCTCTCTTTGTATTTTCCATTGAAAATAATCACTATAATTCTCTCTCCGTCTTGTCTCTCTCCTCCTCCTCTCCTCTCTCTCTCTCTCTCTAATACAAAGATGTATGTTTTTTAGTATGATAAATAAATGATTTACTATTTTCAAATATTAATATTAATTTATACAGCAATAATATCAATTCATTAAAGAAAATACCATAGTGAATTAGTAAGATTTTAGCTTATATTTAAAAAATTATGGAAGAATGAAGGAAATCCCAGTCTTCTTCAAGTAACTTCCAGTAACCTTTTCTCAAGATTCAGGTACTAAAACTGTCAGATATATCAAGTTCTGTGACAGCCAGGAGGGGGAAAATTTGGGGTGTGACAGCCAGGAGGGGGAAAATTTGGGGGAAGAGCTGCAGTGTTGCAATCACGTGGTCCTGACATTTTCCCCCCTCTATCACTCTCTCTCTCTCTCTCATTTACTGAGACTCGAGATTTTTTATGTACTTGTACTATTTGTTTTTAATAATACTTTCAAATAATAATAATAATAATAATAATAATAATAATAATAACTGTAATTACAAAATTCATATGTGATAGTATTTTAAAGAAATACAATACGTACTAATCTATCCATGTCACTTTTAATTAAGGTTAACTCTCTCTCTCTCTCTCTCTCTCTCTCTCTCTCTCTCTCTCTCTCCTCTCTTTTGCCACACAAGAAGCGTTATAAGTATTTTTTGAGAGAACAGAGAGAGATAACACACACTCTCTTCTCTCTCTCTCTCTCTCTCTCTCCTCTCTCTCTCTCTTTACCGAGATGAAAGAATTTTTATGGTACTAGTATGTAAAATGTTTATTGATAATTTCAGTTATTTAATAATAATAATAACAATAAAACTTTAATTACAAAATTCATAATGGTCGTATTTTAAAGAGATGAAAATGACCTTTCCATTTCACTTGTAAGGATAATTCCTCTTTCTTACTGAGATGAGAGAATTTTTACGGTAGATGCACGTGTTTATTATATTTTCAAATAATAATAATAATAATAATAATAATAATAGAAGTAGTAATAATACGATAACTAATTTCAAAAGAAAATTCTTCCCTTTGTCTTTTTCTGTATCAATTTCCCCACCTCAACTCGAGTGACACTCGAGCTTAACAATGCCATACAATGGTCAACGAATTTAATGGTTTTATTTAATCTCTCTCTCTCTCTCTCTCTCTCTCTCTTACTGAGTTGAGATCATTTTCATGGACGTGTAGTAATAAGTTTATCATAAGTATTTTCCATAAATAATACTATAAGTACAAAATTCATATCTGAGTATTTTAAATACAATAATCATTCCATTTCTCTCTTTTAAATACTGTAAGGACAACTCTCTCTCTCTCTCTCTCTCTCTCTCTCTCTCTCTCTCTCCACAAGATACTTGTCATACATTTGGTGTTTCTATTTCTTCCTTTTATCTCTCTCGCTCTCAGCAAAAGAATTGATAGACAGACAAACATAACTGCACAGTCCTCTCTTTCTCTCTTCTCTGGAGAAATATATGTATTTATGGGAGGGGGAAAAAGTTGCCTACAGACATTCATTTCAATCTATTGAAACCATAAGGAGTTATTTCTCTCTCTCTCTCTCTCTCTTTTGTATTTTAATGAAAATATACAGTAATTTGTGAATACACAGTGTTGCACATGAAAAAAAGTAAATTAGTGATAATTTTAGAGATACGGCCCTAAGAAAAATTGCAAATTAGTAGTGAAATTTTCCCTGTGGACATGTTTTCAAGAACGTCGTTCCGGCTTACGACGATTTTCGGGTTACGACGCGTCTTAAGAACGGAACCCCCGTCGTAACCCGGGGACCGCCTTATATAAGTATGTGTGTGGGCACACACACACACATTCATGTGTGGTGGGGGGAGCGCATTATTGCACAAGCACACATTTTTTCATTTCTAAGAGAGCACAGTAGTGCACAAGTGCCGTTTTTTTTTAATTCTAGATATTTTTACTCAAAGTTCCATTACAGAAAATTTACAGTGTATATAACTTTCAATATATTTGCATGAATACTAAGTACGTACTACGTAATGTACAGCACCAAGGTTTCTCACTTAGGCTAGCAAAAAGTAGATAGAATCGACAAGAATTTTCCAACATTAAAACTAACTGAAATATATGATAGAAACCAGTAGTACATAGTATTTTTTAGCTAAATTTCTAAGATGAGCAAAATAGTGCAATCTGCTGACTCCTAAAAGCAGCATTACCTTATCACTCAGAAACTTATTCAGCATAGTGACTTCATAGCATTAAGAACCTTTCCATTCTTATCTTTTAGCACCTACATTCAATTCTTGGTAAAACTATCTAATTCTTCAAAGAGCCTCTTGTAAAATGCTATTTTAATACTCATAGACTAAGTGAAGTTCAGAAGATTCAAGAACTATTGCACATAAAATAATTACTCACAGGTACTTCAACTATCCTAATTCATTTGTTCTGGTTTGGCAGTTTGTCATTATAACTCTGGAATACCTCTACTTTGAAGAAAAAGTGCTAAAGTACATAACTACCGCAGAGCATGAAAACAACATTCCTGAGAATCAAATGGAAGATGCCGTGTTCGATAAGAAATATCTGAATTTTCCTGAACACAGAGAGACTAGTGGGTAAGTAATTTCTTAACACTTCATACCTGTCTCAGCCCCACTTTGTCACACATGACCAGAAGTTTATGCAATTAAAATGGACGGTTTTAGTCAATATGTGTTAAATATATTGACTTAGACTAGTATTAGAATATTGTTAAAATTAATTTAAATACAATCATATAAACACCTTAAAAATCATAAAAATATAGCATCCAATATATATACAATAACAATGCTTGGCACTTGGTTTAGGAGGTTCCTCCCTTAATTGTACAATAAGGCACTATGAAATAAGCTTTATCTAGCTATATCACATCCTTGTACAGTACTGTATGCAACCTCCAGTAATACCATACCGAGGTCTAAAACCGAGCTTACAGATGTGTTTCTATGAGTGCTAGCATCCCAAAATATATATATATATATATGATCTATATATGATATATATATATATATATATATATACATACATATATATATATACATACATAATATATATATATATATATATATATATATATATATATATATATATTTATATTTATATATTTGGCCCCTTTCTTTGTTGACCCTCTATAGAAAAATGACAGGACAACACAATAAACCCAGGACCACTAAGACATTACTGTACTCATTCTACCTGATGTGACCAGCCTTTATAGCTACCAAACTAGAAGCTCAGCTAACAAAATATCATCAATCATTTCAAGATGTTGCTTCATATTAGGGCCCTCAGGCTTCCTGGCTCCCTCAACAGGTAATTTGGAAGTAGCTCTAAAACTAAAATTCTAATCATGATTAGCCATAGTTTTGCCTCTGGGCAAAAGCACTACTCATCCTGGTCCATCCTAAACACATTATTCTATGGCCTATAAGTCACTGCCAGGCATGCAAGGATCAGCCGGGCAACAAATAGGGTGAGCTGAATCAGAGTCACTATGGCACACACGTTGCATGCAGAATGAAAAACACTTCCGCGCACTACATACTGTCTTTCTTCCTTTGGCCTGTACATTTCCAGTTCATCCTCCAAATCAGATACTCGGGCTTTGAGCTCATTACGTTCATAAAGGATCTCCTTAAGCTCAGTCATAGTGAAGCGAGGTCGATTGGGGTCATCACGATCAAATACCAACTTATTTGTTAGATCCAGGCTATCACTCTGAAAAAATTATTACCTTACCTATTAATGCAGAATCTGCTACTCCTTAGGAAAGCATAATGTCAATGCAATATGTACATGTGTATGAGCATCATTTTCAGAGATCAATATTTTTCCCATTTTTACGTATGAAGAAAAATAATTAAAAAATCATATCAAGAAAAAGAGATCCTAAAGTTGAACTTTCACTGAATTCTTCAATAATACTTACGCTAGAGCTTGCTAAATCCTCATTTTCCTTCTGAGCTAAACCAAGCCTCTGTCTTAACACACTGACAGCACGGGTCTCTTCTTGCAGGGCAGCCTGTAATTCAGCCCTCTCATCAATCAAAGATCTCATCTGAATGTTATTGGTTCGTTGCCTTCGCCTCAACTCGCGATTCACGTGATTAACTTTTTCTAGTTGCGATTTCAGCTGCAAAATGGCAAGGTTGTCATCATCAATGTGTATTTTCAAGAAACAATAACACTAAAAATATTACTATATT
>NC_061096.1:38319681-38329681 GCF_015104395.2 Macrobrachium nipponense
TCCCCGTCCCGAAATATCTTGAGAGTTGGTCGTGGGTTGAAACGGAGGGCAAGGAGTTGACGAGAGATAAGGCGGCATTTTGAGTAATGAAACTCGCTCAGTGTTTGGACCACGGTCTAGATCCGTGGTTTGGACATAAAGGGTGCCTATACTACGGATGAGATGGAGGCCATCTGTTCATTGTCTAACTCCTCTTTCTCAACTTCTCGGTCATTGTAAATGGCAGTAGATAGAAAATAATTTGTTTAAACAAGTTCCTCCAGGGCTAAAGGTGAAAAATCTATGCACAATGACCGATCTCCGAAGACTGCAAGTAAGAAGCCTCAGTACAGAATAACGCTCTTGAGTAGAGAAGATCATAAACACCTGATTTCTCGTATCAAGTTAATTAAAATGCAAGTATTTCATTTCAATTCACTGAATATTTACGACATCAATTATTTGCAGATATTACCTCTACCAACTTAGGGAGTAAATTGATAAAGAATTGAAGTACTGAATCGAAAAAGTAAATGATGAAAATCTAAATAATATACTACGAAGGCTAAATTGGATAAAGAATTGAAGTACTGAATCGAAAAAGTAAATGATGAAAATCTAAATAATATACTACGAAAAATTAAAAATAGCAACTGGACACAACGCATGCTGGTATAACAGTAACAAGATATACCTGCCTTCCAAATTAATATCAAAGAAAAAGGGAGAACAAATATTGTATATTGAATGGAAAACGGTAAAAAGTCCCATTAGCAGCCCAAAAGATGTAAAATGTAAAAAATAACTGTCCCTATATTGAAAAATACAAACGACCATAAAACTTGAGTGATTAAGTGAAATTAGCATAACAATACGATGCGATGGTCAACCACGAAATAAATAAATCTTCACAACCAATAAAACTTGTTTCATCGGGAAGATCTACCTGGCCTCCGTGAAGAAACTCGACAAAAGTAATATAAAATTATCCGACGTCTTAAAGTCGCAGGCGACACGCCCGATGCCCCACACAGCTATTGCATTAAACGTGGCGAATTCCACCGACGCTCAAGTTGTCGTCGTTGTCGACATTTTTCTGTCTTCGCTTCCCAGCAAATCGCCAAGGCTCGTGAACACAACGCAAAACGCACACATACTTACACATACACACATGCATACACCACACACAAACACACACAAACCATTCCAGTGTACCGAGCAAACAACATTGAGGACGTTGAACCGTACGGGACAGTGAGGAATTTATTATATGGGCAATTCTGTTTTATTACACGGATGGCGTTATAAGCAAGATTATGAAACAATTAAGAGACAATACTGAAAGGTATGGTCGGCAGGGAAACAATACAAAAGCGCTAACATATATGAGTTCAAAACATAACTGGCTTATAGTGTAAGATGGAAATCAGAATGCTATACCTGACTACATGATATTTTCAGCTGAAAATGAAAAGAGAGAGAGAGAGAGGAGAGAGAGAGAAGAGAGAGAGAGAGAGAGAGAGAGAGAGAGATAGTTTACAAACATTACTGAAAACTTAGCTTTGACTGACTAATTGATTTGCCACAAGTATCAATTAATAACAGTAGCGGTAAAGAACTATCCAAAATAATACTTACAGAAAGTTAATGAGAGGGATTAGTGACACATTTTAAAATATTCAAACAACGGGTATAAATTACGAGAGAATCGGAATGCTTTATTGTATAGTTCTCAATATTATTAGTATGATTTTTATATTTTCCTTATCTAGATATCTTTAATATGACAGTTCCTCGTTGGACGAGTGGTTTTCGCGCTCGGCTACCAATCCGGTGGTCCTCAGTTCGATTCTCGGCTCGGCCAACGTGGAATCAGAGGAATTTAATTCTGGTGATAGAAATTCATTTTTCGATATAATGTAGTTCGGATCCCACAATAAGCTGTAGGTCCAGTTGCTAGGTGACTAATTGGTTCCTAGCCACGTAAAAATATCCAATCCTTCGGGCCAGCCCTAGGAGAGCTGTTAATCAGCTCAGTGGTCTGGTTAAACTAAGATATACTTAAATTTTACTTCCAAAACGGCTCTCCTAGAACAAGAGCCCGTGCCAGCACAAGACTGGATTAATCTACAACAACATTTAACACGAGACCGAAAATCTCTTCTTGAGCAAAGAATGGTATACCTACTTGCAATTAAGTCCCCAGTGAATAAACTACGTATTTTTAACGAAAGTTGGACAAATTTAATATGATAAAAAATATGCACTCATACACACCGACAGGTATAACCTAAATTTTAAAAAATAACCGAGAGCGTCCCACACAGAATACGCCCACACTTGCGAGGGGACACACAAGGTCCCTGTCACATATACAACACGATATTGGATGACTCTATGAAAGAACGAGAATCATATAAAAGGGATACGCCAACACGGGAACCAATATCTCCGACATGAACCACTACGACCGAAAGCTAAACAAAATTCGCACACTCTCGTGAGGCCATAATATTAAATATATTCAAAACATATTATTTTCGTCTGGAAAAACTCCCCTTTACTCATCGACCTACCACCGGATGGCACTGACAAAAAGATAATTAAGACTCGACATTCGTTTTTAAGACTGAACCGACACGTCTTATAAGATCTCATTGACATGTCTTTTCAGACTGACTCGACATGCCTTTTAAGACTGACGCAACACGTCTTTAAAGACCTGATTGACATGTCTTTTGAGTCTGATTCGTCATGTACTTTAAGGCTTAACGTATGTTGTCTTTTAAGATTGACTCAATATGTCTTTTAAGACTCGGCATGTCTCTCAATTCCACCAGCTGAAAAAGCTGACGTTTGAGAGAGGGCAGCTTTTACGAACGCCTCCACTCTAATGATTCCTCCACCTGGCGTGAATAGTCGATTCGCCAAAGAGCGAGGGAGACGAGACATTAGCATAAACAAACAGGTTCCAAATGTTAATACCTCTGTGGCACTGCCTGCCCTACCTCCAATCTAATGTCCTCTGCCAGGTGATACGCCCACAAAACAGGTCTCTAGTTTTGTTTTCGTTTTTCTGTTCCTCTTCTTCAATTACTTCACGATAAACGATGGGCCTTGTACCGGTATAAAAACTGGGAAAATATGGAAGTGCAGTTATTCCGATATAGATTTATTTGGCTGTAACGAAATTCAACTTGTTTCTGTAACGTTAACAGATATGAACACAATACATTTTTGATAACACGATATTTTTGTGAAATTTTTGATAACAGGATAGTTTTGTGAAATTCTTGATAACAGGATAGTTTTGTGAAATTCTTGATAACAGGATACTTTTGTGAAATTTTTGATAACAGGATATTTTGTGAACAGAAAACGACCACAAAAGAGTAAAGTCAAGAGAAACATGTTTATGAATTTCACTGGAAATCCAAAAATAAAACCTGATTTGATAATAAATTCATGAGCGCAAAGATAAGAGCAACTGATTGGGTAAATACAGCTTAATTTTCGACCAAAATCCCACAATCAGGAGTCGTTAGTCGCCTACATGAAGCATTGCCACAATTCTCAATATGATACCCCTGACTTCATGTCAAAAGGCCCTGCACCCACGCCCAAAAGCCATGCCTTCCAAGTTTGGGTATAAAGATTAATGGCACTCACTGATAAATGCTTCGCTATCGGGAATAACTTCACAACAGTTTTGCTTATCAGCTGAAGTGATAAATCACTTTAGTATAAGAATGATATGCGCTACCTGAAGATGTTACCATAATAAACTGTTATAGACGAGAAAGAGAGAGAGAGAGAGAGAGATTCTAATTTTCTATCACTTGCTACACTAACAACCTGCAAGATGATATAACGCAACTGGTTACAAAAAAAATACAATAACCAGGCACCGTTTTTCTAGTTGCCCACTTTGTCAGAATTGAAGAAGACGTGATAAGCATGAAATCAATAGAATTCTTAATGTCTACTGCAATAATAATAATACATATCCCCAAAAGTTCCTGTTAAATAAGATTAAACAAGACTGCATTCGCGTCGTCATGCAAACTTTGGTAATATACAACTTTCCTGCGAAAAAAAATCTTAAAAATTAAAAAAAAAAAAAAAGTGGGTGGCAATTAGTGGAACGAAAATGGCTCTGCTTGCGCCTTTTCAAAGGACTCTGGTAAAAATGATCGTGGATTTAAAGTTTTCAAATGAATGCTCCAGAAAATAAAACCAGTTCAGGCTCATTTAAATAACCAGATTCAGGAAAAGCTTTTGTAAAATATAATGATGTCCACCCACTTCCAAAAAAGAAAAAAATCTCTCTCTCTCTCTCTCTCTCTCTCTCTCTCTCTCTCTCTCTCTCTCTCTCTCTCTCTCTCTCTCATCATAAGCATCTGAGCAATTCGCCTACACTCTAGAATTAACGTCTGGCACCGACTAAATCTCTTGTTACAAGACACACTTTCGCATGGATGTAAAGTTGCATGATACATAAACAAACTAGTAAATCCGGCTCAGATGAACATGTCGAAAATGTAACGAGGACTTAAATATTCTCTTAACCCAGTATGCATATGTACATGTGACCCAGTGAAGCCTAAGAGCATTTAGAGAGTGCAGCTGCTGGATAAAACACAATTATACAAACAAGTCACCTATGAGAATTGCATGACAGTTATACATTTGCAATATATAACAAAATTTTCCAAAGTATCAAAACAAATCTACCGAATGCTCTCAAAACCTGTATACTACTTACTTCTTTGAGTAGTAGTATACAGCAGTGGCGCGAATTGCTGAGTCCACAACAAAGAACTTTTCTTCCTTTCTCTCTTTTACAATCTTGTTTCCTTTCATAAGTCTAACGACCTCCCTTTTGTAAAAAAAAAAACTGTCCTTTGAAAACTTTTTTAAAAAAATAGCTTTTCCACTTCTCTTCTCTTGCCACAATGCCTGCAAGGGAGATTCAGCTGCCAAAATCGTCGGCTTCTATTAAATGGTATTATTTCTTTTTCATGGTAAACTCTGTTACTTTACCAAAAGTCAACAAAGATTAAAGACTACGCTAGATTAAAAGGCAATTAGCAATTCTATACTCTCCCCAACAAATGACAATACACAGTAGGACAGATCGCAACTTTAGGTGTTTAGGCGTCATAACTTTGCACACCACAAACAAATTGTTCCAAGGATTTATATTCTTACTGCCTGTGAAATACCACCCACAACTTTGAAATTTTATGCGCTACGAAATATATCAAGGCTTTGTGTTCTAAGCATTAGCAATTTTTGCAGTCGGTGAAATACGGCAAGGTTTGTAATCTTGCAGCTTAAGAAATACATACTAACCCATGCTATCAAACTGAGAATATGGTAACTTACTGTCATGAAACTAAATTCCAAAATTTAAAGTTACATCGATTAGCATTAAATGTCCCCTCTTCATACGTCAGCCTTCCGTTGCAGACAAGAGAATTAGGTTTTAAGAACACTAATATATACGTTACTCTTGCCTATCGGATTATTACGGATCTTACGTCATGGGCAAATTCTTTACATTGCTGGATCTCGGGTAATTACAGGGTTAGTGAGAAAATAACTGGGGAAAAACCCTCAAGATTTTCCCTTAATGTCACAAAATTAACGGAATTCCATCTTAGGACGCCGTGGAGCCGCTGATGCACTAAAAACACTCGTGGGTATGTTGACAGTTACCAACGCTCAAGGTTATAAGAACGGAGAACAGCAATTGTTACGTGGATGGTTAACGGGTGATTAGGATAAATTTGTAATATCTATAATACTCATACAAAACTGCTCTTGCAAGGATTTTCCTTACGATACTATACCGATTGTAGGATGTAGGATGTGGAACTTAGGCGTTGTCAGTGGACGAGCCAGAGTTCAGAGAGTTCGGTTAGGGAACTGAGGATGAATATCTAAAGCCTTCAGGTGCAACATAACTGGATAGGACCAGTTGATGTTTCGGGATGATTTAAGTTTTGGTGGATGTCTATACCTCCTTTGCTTCTTATTCTCTTATGGTATGCAATGGGGATGCATCAACAAAGAGAGAGAGAGAGAGAGAGAGAGAGAGAGAGAGAGAGAGAGAGAGAGAGCAGTGAAAATAACTCACGCCGACTTATTGTTCCTGCTGATACCATAAAAAGAAATCTTAGCAGCTGCAATAGCAGATATAATTCCAACATGGCGGCTGGAATGAACATTGAAAATTACGAACCTCCATCTGCAGGGTAACAGAACAAGACCCATCTCGCCTCCATTCCTACGTAAATTAAGCTACAGAACCATAAAGGGGATATATAATAAATCGTGTGGTCACTGTAAGGGGTTTGGGGGTGGGGGGGGGGGGTCGATTCATTTCGGTATCTGGATCCTGACATCTCTGTCAAGGCTGCATATATAGATTCCGACCGAGCTGATTAACATAAGAGCTTGGATATAGATTCTGCCCCAGGTGAATCAACACTCGAGGCTGGGTATAGATTCTAGCTTATAAACAGTCCGGGATGACTTCAGGTTCTGAATCGAGTGGTTAAATAAACCAGGCATCACACAGTGTTGTATGTGAGACTACATATAAACAGTCGGATATAAATTTAATTATAATGAAATACCGTCGATTAAACTTCAGTGTTTAAAGATTTTGTACATTAAAAAAATGTCATCAACGTCCATTTTTTATGCGGAAAATAAACAATTATTTTCTTTATTATATGATCTACTATACCTACTGGCAAGACTTGAAAACTTCGAATGCATATTTGTGTGGAAAAGAGCACTATCATCTCTCTCTCTCTCTAAGAGGGTACACGAATAAGACGGACAACGAAGGTGGGAACGAGGGAAACAGATGGCGGGAGAATTCCAACGCCGTGAATGAGGCAAATAATTTTCGAGTCAAGATGGTTTAAAGTGAAACTGACGATCCAATAACGGCGAGAGGTGCCATGTTAACAACTTCACTTGTATTTCTCCAAGGGGAACGAAATTGCACACGTGGCCTTGTGCCGTGTGAGCTAGACCACTAGTGTGTGTGTGTGTATATTTATATATATATATATATATTATATATATATATATATATATATATATATGTGTGTGTGTGTGTGTGTGTATATATAAATATATATATATATATATATATATATATATATATATATATATATATATATATATATATCCGTAATCGCTGAAGTCTGCAGAATTGCAAGATTATCATCTCAATCAAAAAAGACTATTATTAAGTCATCTTCCCCTAAACATTACCATCCATAAAATAGAGAACTTCAATCTTTGAAAAAACCGATAATTTGGAAATACACACATCAGAGATCTTCGGTTTCTCCTATACTGTGACGATAGGACATCTCATATTCATGTCAGAACATACAACTTGCTTTTACCTTGACTCACAACATAAAGGCAAGGGTTATTAAATGCCGAATCTGAATTTTAAAAAGTTAATGCTAAGATTGATTCGTCATTAACAAACACACGAGATTACACAAAAAAATTTGATGGTGAAATACAGCCCAGAATTGCAGCTCACAAGAATGAAAAAATGTGATCGAAAAAAATGCTTAGCCCGACGATGATGTGTAGTCCTAAAACAAATAATTTAGCTTTTATTTATTTTTTTGTTAAGTGATTAAATTTTGGCAGCGCCTTGCATCTTTTTACGATGGCATGCTAACTGACACTCTCGTGAGCATGATATTGCATTATCTTAGTTTCTAATTAAAGCTAAGTATTATCAATGGCATTCTATTCCATCAAAGAAACATAAAAATTAAATTCATCCATACATAATACTTTTTATTCATTTAAAATTTCAAATGATCTGAAGGAGAAGTAATAGTGAAACTAAACCACAAACTTAAAACAGTTTTACCTAAAGAGAGGAAAATCACTGTTTCCGAAACAAATGAAAACCATGGTGCAGTTTTACGAATGTCTTCGTGTAACGATCTTGACCGCAAGACTCCGAAGACAACACGTCCTTAAGATAGGAACGACCGCAGAAACAAGTATCCGTTTCAATTCCCGAGGCCGCATGCGGTGCGCGAGTAAGCGGATACCGGACGAAGGACATCAAACTTTCCAGTTTGTCTTCTTTTTAGAATGTTTTTCATCGAACATTACGGACGCTTTAATGAAAAGAAGAAGAAGAAAAAAAACAAAACAATGACTGAGGACATTTTAATGCAAGTTAAAACTGACTGTCAATTCGTATATTTGTTCATTCAGGGAAATTGATATACGTACATCAAGTGAGGTACACAGCCTGTTAACACACAAATATAAGTCATTAAAAAATTTTTTCATCCAGTAATACGGACGCTTTAATAAAAAAAAATGACTGAAGAAATATTAATATATGTTAGAATTCCCCATTTACTGGTATACTTGTTAATTCGTGCAAATTCATATACTTATAGCAAATGTGGTATACAGCCAGGCAATACACAATTATAAATAAATTTATAATTACAAAACAAACGTAAAATTCGCTAGTGAACCTGACTCATGCGGTACGACTGATACAATATGACTTTATGTGAATGTGAATATTAGGCTTTAAAAATATTTCTGAAGGAATCGCCTCCCAGAAGTAGGAAGTAAATGAAAAGCAAATAATCAAGACGAAAGGCAGTTTTTTTCTTCTTTTCTTGCTTTTAGCCAATGGACTTTTTAAGGCAGGACTATTTTATGATTTTAGGAGGATTAAGATGTCACACCAGAAGAGCAACCCATCCAGCCTGACTGTCACTTCATTTTAGCAAATTTGTTTTAAGTTTTCATAATTCACTTTCTTCCAAAAAATTGTGATTTAAGCTTTAAATATGGGTAACATACCTGATCAAAATTCAAAATCTTCAATTCTTAAAAGATTTATTTAAGCTTCTAATTGAACTAATCTGAGTAAAACAAAGCCAAAGCTTGTCTGCTCTCCGATATTTAGTAAAAAAAAAAAAAAAGAAAAAAAAAAAAGCTTATTAATATGCCTTCTTGTATGTGGCTACCTTCACTGGATGAAGAAAACAGAATTCGTCACTTGCCAGCAATTAAAAATCTTTGTTGTTTGCGCTGTCTATCGATTACTGGCAGGTAACTACCGTTCCATATATGTTCAGAACAGGATTCTTATCGTGAAAAATGATTCCGTCTTGTCCTTTCTAGTGTGATGGTGGCGTAGTTTTGTGATAACGGTAGCACAGAATTAGTCTTTTAACGTAAGAGGTGTAAATGCTTTCTTTTTGGATTTTTTTATTATATAAAATCAACCGCCCCCCCCATATCAAAACCTATAAACTGTAACACTTTATGTTTATATTTACAGTTTTAATTCTCAAGCTAAAAATTATATTATTTGACTCAACGAGAGAGAGAGAGAGAGAGAGAGAGAGAGAGAGAGAGAGAGAGAGAGAGAGAGAGAATTAAATCTCGTTTCAATAACGGCTTGTATCCAAGTGGAATTTTACAGTAGTTTTCCTCCTTTTCCCCATCAAACTCTCTCAAAACTTGGAAGACTCCGTCACAGAGAGAATATTAGTCAAGTTCGCCCAAACTCTCTCTCTCTCTCTCTCTCTCTCTCTAAACTGCATCCCAGACCATCCAAGATTGGAAGATGCAAATATACCGGAAGATGTACTAGCAACTCTCTGGTAGACATTAGAGGTAACGCCTCACACTGAGGGACCTGGGGCAACCCGAACAAGATGTAAGGTCTGTAAGGTAAGGGTCTCGCTCTCTCTCTCTCTCTCCAGTTGCAAAGTTTATAAATGGAGGAATAATACGAAACCCATCAAAATAAAAATTCTCTCTCTCTCTCTCTCTCTCTCTATAAAATATTTATGATCTAGTCACAAAATATAAAAAGCTACTCAGACAAAAAATGTTAAATATTAAAAAATCTGGTTTTATAGCTTTTCTTGATTTTTTATTTTTTTGTAATTTAAAGAAAGCGAAAAGTAAAGAGCATGTCATTTTC
>NC_061096.1:38337181-38347181 GCF_015104395.2 Macrobrachium nipponense
CCAAACTGATATTTTAAAGTCGTATAAAAAGGTATCAATCTCATCTTCAAATGACTCAACCAAACTGATATTTTAGAGTCGTACAAAAAGGTATCAATCTCATCTTCAAATGACTCAACCAAACTGATATTTTAGAGTCGTATAAAAAGGTATCGATCTCATCTTCAAATGACTCAGCCAAATTGATATTTTAGAGTCGTACAAAAAGGTATCAATCTCATCTTCAAATGACTCGCCCCAAACTGATATTTTAAAGTCGTATAAAAAGGTATCGATCTCATCTTCAAATGACTCAACCAAACTGATATTTCAGAGTCGTATGCAAAGGTATCAATCTCATCTTTAAATGACTCATCCAAACTGAAATTTTAAAGTTGTGCAAAAAGGTATCAGTCCAATAAACCTCGACTCAGCGAGTGATTAAATCTGGTGGTATTGGAAAAACCAGATGCCGGATGAAAGGCTACTGAGAAAACATCAGCAAAAACTCATTACTAAACTGGTGCATCTCCGCTGCGACAATAATTACAAATTTCTGCGATCAAAATGACTTTCTCATGGACCTCATAAGAGAGCTCTTGCATATCCCGAGGGAATTACATTTCAGTTATGAAAATCTCCGCTTACCCACCAGCGCCCCCCCCCCCCCCCCCCACCCCCCCCCCCCCCCCCCTAAAAATAAATAAAGACCAAGAACGCCCTTGGGTAATGCTCCTCGAGATGTTGATAAAGCTCAGAAACGCCCATGTCACCTTTCGCTGCTGCAAGTCGACTGAATTTCAACTGGTCCTCAATAACCGTCATGTCAGTAATACATCATACCAAATACTACATACATGCATACATACATACATATACACATATATGTATAGTATATACATATATATAAATACATTTACAAATATATGTCCAGATAAAACACTTAAGTTCTTTAATTTTATGGAATTGTAATTAACTGAAGATAAAAATTAAATTCCTTCTACATACATACATATAAATTATATATACATATATATGTATATATATATATATACTATTATACATATATACACACACACACACACACATATAATATATATAATATATAATATTAATATATACTATATATATATATATATATTTATATTATTAATAACTATATATATATATATATATATTTATATATATTATATATGCACACACGTCCATATAAAACCCTTAAATTCTTCAATTTTATGGAATTGTAGTTAAACATGAAGGAATAAAAATTAAATTATTCCTCCTACACACACCCACACACACACACAAAATATTATATATATATATATATATATATATATATATATATTGTATATACACGTCCACATAAAACCCTTAGATTTTAATCTTATGGGAATTGTAGTTAACTGAAGAATAAAAATTAAATTCCTCTTACATACATACATACATACACACACAAACGCCACACACACACCCACACACACACACACACACACGCACACACACACATATATATATATATATATATATAATATATATATATATATATATATATATATATAATATTATACGTCCAGATAAAACCCTTAGATTCTAATTTTATGGAATTATAGTTAACTGAATATAAAAACTAAATTCCTTCCGCGCCAACAATAGCCAACTTATTATTTCTATATTTAAATCTTGCTCATTTTCACCTATAAAAAAAGGAAGGGAGCCAGGCTAAAAGAGGCTGCGGGTAAAGAAGGAAAAAATTGAGAAGGAAGAAGTGGAAAGGGAGGGGGGAGGGAGGGAAAGGGAGGGGTGAGGGAAAGGAGAGGACAAGGGGAAAAATCAGGGAAAGGGATTGAGCTCCAGCACGTTAAACCCACCTATCTTAATCTCCGGTCAGGCACAGTTCCACGACATCGTCACAAGAGGACCAATCTCCGGTCACGCAGTGTCGTCTGATAACGGCACCGAAGCAACACCACCCTCACACCACCTCCTCCTACTCCTCCTCCTCCTCCTCGCACCTCACATTCTTTGGCTTCCTCTTACTCCTTTTCCTAACGGGGATCTGGTCTGCTTGCATTTTGCAAGACCTAAAAAGGAGGCTCGCCTGAACCGAGTGGGTTGAAGAGATTTCTAGTTTTTCATTCAGGGAATCAAACCTGGGTAATGTGGGAGGATAATCAGAGAGAGAGAGAGAGAGAGAGAGAGAGAGAGAGAGAGAGAGAGAGAGAGAGAGAGAGAGAGAGAATGTACAACGGTTGCGAAAATGGAGAAAGGTGCTGAAACTCAGCTCTTTTACGAAGTCACTGTTTATTAAACGGCGGTATGGTGGTAATAATTTTGCCTACCATTGACGGTGTCCATTATTTTCACGGTTGATTAAAAATCTATAAATAAATTCTAGCAGCAAAACTGTGAATATTACTCATTCTTCTTTGGGGAAACAGAAGTTTTACAATTCAGTTATGGCGTCATTTATTTACTGAGAAAGACCTTCTGAAGTAAATGATAAAACTCGGCAAAACCCCACGTGAAAGAGGGTTGAGGTTTCTGGAAGCAAAAAAGAGAGAGAGAAAAAAAAACATACGCACACAAACACACAATCCGAAAAAACACAGAATGAATGACAATTGTTCACCAGTAAGTTTACAAAAATATAAACAAATCTAATTTTGTCCCCTTGAAGGAATACGATGCAAAACTCACTCGCACACACAAACTGTGTTGGGCTTGATAAATGGAGTCCGGGAGCGCCATATGGTTGACTTCATCTTCCCCGACCACTTACGAATTTTCAGAATATTCGGGAATTGAGAATCCGACGGAAAGGAAACGAAAGGACGGGGAGAATAGCTGGAGAAAAAATAGAAAAAAAATATATAAAATATACGACAGCGACGGCATTTTGAATTGGGTCTCTCTTGACAAAACGGAGATTTATGTACACGCTTTGTAAATTCAGTTCTACACGAGTTAACACATGACCGAAGAGGTAGAAGGATTTGTATTTCGCTCCTTACACTCGAAATTATTCCTTATTCACATTTTTCTTTTATTAGACCTTTTACTTGCGTACAAATAAAAGTATTATAATAAAATCTAGTAATTTCAAATCCTGTCCTATTAGCAACCATATAAGAAAGCCAGCTCACAACCAAACTAACTTCGGTAACAGTTGATTTTTTTTTTTTTTTTTTTTTAGAAAATTTGTCACATTTACCAAATTCTTTCTTTTATATCACTGGAGTCGATACTATCCACCCTACCCCTCCCCCCATAACATGAGTGTATGCATATATGAAAGTCACGTATAGGGACCAAAATCCCAAACTATCTCAAATATAATTTCTTGCATAAGAGACTGGCAGTACTAGGCAATTAAAATTAAGTGTCCCAAAGAAGATGAATAAGTGTCCCACAGAAGCTGATTCCCTTATAAAAACAATAATTATTATTATCATTATTGATAACGATTATAATAATGATGCCTTAATGTATTAAATTAGGAATCCGTTACCGAAACGACTGTGACACAGCCTAACAAATATCTGCCCAGAACAAACAGCTACGGGTCTTGCTTAGAAATTGATAGCTACCGAAAAGTATATATACCAGAGAATGATTTAAGCGACAAATCTCCGAAACCGGCGTCGAAATGCGGAGAGAATTGTCGTTTTCGCTAAAGCCTCGTGACTCAGCAAAACCATCAAGACTTAAGAGTATGAAAAATGAAGGAATTGATTCTGACAGAGGGAAAGATTCTCTCTCTCTCTCTCTCTCTCTCTCTCTCTCTCTCTCTCTCTCTCTCTCTCTCTCTCTCTCCTTTCGGTTGGCGTTTTGTGTTTTCCATCCTTAATTAATTTTAAGAAGATTTTCTTTGGCCGAATTTCTTTTGTTAATACCAGATATTTTTCTCTAAATTAGCACGTTTCATTAATTGGAAAATGTATAATCAAAAGTTACAGTATTAATTTAGGCATCAGCAATGAGTCATTACGAAGTCAAAACATTTTCACTACTTTGTTAAAGTTATGACAGATAATATCTAATATAGAAGAAACTATGTTGTACAACGTTTACAGGAAACAAACCAAAAGTCAAATTATCTTCCTAATTTATTAGTTAGTCTTTCTATTTTTTTTTCTTTTCCTCAAATCTTCAGCTGAAAACCCTTAATTAAGGACCGAGTGAAGACTATAAAGGCAAGAGGGCTCCACAAGGAAATCAGCCTGCAGAGAGAGACAAGTTACAGGAAAAGGTGATATAAATCAATAAAATAGCAGAGATAGAAAGTAAAAGCGATACGCCTGAGCTCAAGAGACGTCAGGAGAAAGCAGGAATGAATTTGCTCTTTTCTCAAAATTCCTTAACCAAAGTCATCAACCTCTTCCATAAAGGAAAGGCCTCTTACGAAATTAGTCGCTGGATTATTAGAATCAATAGGTGATGGATTACCCTGAGTCCTCCTGCGTCTTATTCGCTTTAGTATTAACTCTATTAGACACGTCAATATCGAAAGTGACAACACCCCGGGGGACATCCACGCTTCTGCGAAAGACAACGTGGGTAATTCAGGAGGAAATTGAGAGGGGCGAACGAACGATTACTTCGAGAATTAACGCGTGAAAAGTCACTGGGAAACGTTGGTACAGACGAAACGTTTCCTTCTGCTCTGATGCATCATAAACGTTCTTCAGACCCCTTCTGTGAGTGAAGATGAAAGTCTGCCTAAACAAATGACATAATTTATAGAAGGTGAGCGAGGATTAGTAAAAGCACTGAAATCATAATCCTCTTGAACAGCACTTCCAATGACGAGCTGTCATAAAGTTCATAAATATGGGACTTGACGCATGACTCTGACTTTAAATTCTACAGATACCTATGAATTTTTGAATCAACACCAATTTATGAATCACAAGACATCTCTAGCTTCATTAGCGGATTTTGTACTTTACCTCATGACGCTATTTTGCTTAATTTTCTAGTCTGGAGAGAATAATTACACAAGTGAACGTATTATATATATAATTTACAAACTCTCTCTCTCTCTGTCTATATATATATAATATATAGTCTATATATATATATATTATAAAAAATATATACAGAGAGAGAGAGAGAGAGAGAGAGAGAGAGAGAGAGAGAGAGAGAGAGAGAGAGAAAATCCGCGTCTTTGACAAAGCAGACACTGTAAGTCGTCGTAAAATAATAATAATAATAATAATAATAATAATAATAATAATAATAATAATAATAATAATAATAATAATAAGTTTTTGTTTGTTGTTGTAACTGAGGTAATTCAACAATGACCAATTAATTGTAATACTGCAAATTGATTTATCTACACACCACCTGTGCCGACACTTGAGGAAAAACCTGACGAACAACACACACAAAACAGATCTTAAACTAAAAAGCAAGCTGTCGAGGCCATAGTCACATCTGCTAAGCGGAGGATGTCAACAAACCCAGCTCTTAAGAGTTTCATAAGCGCTCTAATTTTTCATTACAGTGTGACAGCCGAGAGAAACAGGGCGTCCCCTGGAAAGACAAATTGAACATAGCCACAACTATAGTGTCAGCGGCCCCCCCCAACCCCCCCCCCCAAAACCACCCCTGCTCTCTCTCTCTCTCGAGTTTAATTCTCTACCCATGAAGAATGAATCAAAATTATTCATGCAAATGTACGATGAAACTTACAATTGGATATGTTACATACTTCATAATATTTCAAATTCTTAAAACAAAAAATCTTTTAACATGAATAACTGGAGAAACACGCTAAATATAACATTATTTCAGTATATAAATTTGCCATTTCTCTCTCTCTCTCTCTCTCTCTCTCTCTCTCTCTCTCTCTCTCTCTCGTGCCTCTTCATCTCCTTCAATTACAAAAGAACCCATTATCAATAAATAAGTGTTTCTGGCATGAATATTATCACCTAAACCCGTCTCTTGTCTCTAATGCTTGACAGTCCAGTCTCAAATCCGTTCCCTGTAGAAATATATAAAAAGTACGAGGACAAACACCAACACGACAAAATAGCTACAAAAGGTGAATAAATCAACACATTAAAAATGAAACGTCAGGCACACAACATACAAAATGGACAGCGTTCCGACACTTGATATATTAAACACCGCGCCACCCCTTCTTACTGGAAAAAATACGGGTTATATGACGGCCACATGACACATTAATATCAAACATCAGGTTCCGATTTTTAGACATGGTGTAGGGTAACCTTAGCTAGAGGATGATACGGTATGGAGAATGGCATCATAAAATGTTATTCGAAGGATGAAAATAGTTCTTCCGTCATAAACACGGATAATAAAAGGGATTGGGGGGGTGGGGGTGGGGGTTTGAGTGCGAGGTTAACATTCCTCCCTTGCTACAAATTTTAGTTTTCAAAATGAGATTCAAAAATCAAAATTGTATTAAGGTTTACAATATGCTTACTGAATCTTCAAACAGTCGATACAGTGTAACAAAACGTATTACAAAGCCATAAGTGAAATTATAACCCTAAAAATAAGTCCACTACTGACCAAAATAAAATAATAATAATAATAATAATAATAATAAAATAATAATAATAATAATAATAATAATAATAATAATAATAATAATAAAACGGTTTTCATAGTTTTACTCTCAAGTCTATACAGAATATCATGAACATGCGGCAAAACGCGACAATGTCACAATAATGAGAGAGAGAGAGAGAGAGAGAGAGAGAGAGAGAGAGAGAGAGAGAGAGAGAGAGAGAGAGAGAGAGCTAGTTTCCGAGTCCTGGTAAGTAAGGGGATATGATTAAACCGGAGAGCGAAATGCAAACGTTCCCACTGGGAAGGATTTTATTTTTTTCTAGTGTAAAGGAATTTCAAAGGAATGACTTTAAAATGTTAGTAAGGAGATTTTCTGCGTTTTGTTCCTTTCCGTTGCAAAGGGCGTTCGATCTTCAAAAGGCACTAGGCTGCTGACATGAAGTATGGTCTCAAATGAGTTTTTTAATCGTTCGTCATATATTCGTACTTGATCTCTAACCATTTAAAATGACGATTACGAGAAGCGATAATAAGCATAACTCGATAGCATCTGACATTGTCAAGTTGCAAAGTTAAGACTTCTATAATTAATCATTAAAGAATATTTTTTGGCGTTTTCCTCAACAAAACAGGACTCCATTCGGAAGGCCATATGTAAAATCCTCACAACTTAAAATGTCTTTACTTATCATTTGAATGGAACGTAAGAAAAATAACTTCAAAGGTTCGAAGACTTAAAAAATATCGATGGAACCTACAACACGACGGAAGGGGCGAAAAAATGGCGAAAATACGTCGAAGTCAAAGAGTTTTTTTTTTCTTTCTTTCTTTTTTTTTAAAGGAGACATCCCTTGTTATTGCAGTTTTCCATCAACCCCATTTTACTTCCAAACATCAGCGCTCCCGAGAATTCAAGTATCGATGCCCCCCAGCCAGTTCAGTGATGATGATGCTGTGGTGGTGGTGGTGGTGGGGGGGGGGGGGGGGGTGGGGGCGTACTAGTGTAGGATGGAGGGGGTAGGAGGTTAATTTTTCGGGGACCGGGTGGTGGGAGGTCGAAAGCGGAGATGGGGGTGCGGGGTTTGAGGAGACCTGAATCTGGCCGATTTGCTGCATAGTCTCAGATTTTAAATAAATGGCTTAATATCTAAACGACCAAATCTTAACTAAAAAGATTTGTTGCAGGTTTCTTTTAAAATTCAATTGTTACTCTTTCCTCCAGACGGGACCCTTAACTCTACGTTCAACGTCTCTCTTGTATCGGCGTTTCAATCTTGTCAACCATATATGAAATATTCTATGAACCTAAGGCACACATGTAGTTGAGATATTTCATTATTAATAAAAGCAAGACAACAATTCATACGAGTTTTCTGAAAGTGGATTTTTTTAAAAAGAAAACTACCCAGCTTATGTAAGCCACACGAAAATTTCATACAATAAAAATTGAAACTATTACATTATATATATATTATATATATAGATATATATATATTATCTATATATATATATATATATATATATGTGTGTGTGTGTGTGTGTGTGTGTATACATACATACTCAGTGTGTCTGTAAGTGTTACTTGCCAATTTTTAGTTAGCATTCAAGGATGAGGCTGCGAGCCCCACGCTCTTATCCGTCAAAAACTAATTCGCTCTTGTTAGAAGAGGTTCAAAATATCGCCCATCTTTAAAAGACAACAAAATACACAAAACACCAAAAAATAGTTCCCGAAACAAATAAGGAAAAACAAAAGCCTAATAAATACCAATATCAAGCATCAGAGCAGCATTAGCGCCCTAATGGCTCAACATAACATTACCACTCAAATTCAATGGGTAAATCCGACATTGTTATTGCTACAATAGCGTCCAACAGCGTTTTTGTTTCAGTAATCCCAAAGGCATTCAGTGGGCAGAGAGAGAGAGAGAGAGAGAGAGAGAGAGAGAGAGAGAGAGAGAGAGAGAGAGAGAGAGAGAGAGAGAATACTAAGTTACTGACTGTCTTAAGTCACTAAATGGGGTCCAAGTGACACGTCACTGAATTTAATTCACGGACCCAAGATTTGCAACATAAAAAGATGGGCTCTGAATCTTCTCCAAAATCTTGTCTTTAAATAAAAACATACAGCAATATAAGGTATCTAACCAACGAGAGAGAGAGAGAGAGAGAGAGAGAGAGAGAGAGAGAGAGAGAGAGAGAGAGAGAGATCTGAGATGAAATGTCTAAAATCGTTAACATATTACCACAATTCCTTTGAAATTTCAAGACTGCCTACTTCAATAAACTGATTTATTTCTACGTCATAATTAACTGAATGCCAAAAGAATTACCTATAAATTATTTTATTAAACCTATAAGATTCTTATAGAAAAAATGCAATAAATGTAACACCCGTGCAACGTCCACGAGCAATTACGATTCGCAATATATTCGTAACTCGTTTCCTAATTCAGCGTACAGCAAGTCGACGACAAACACAAGAGCTGTCCGTTCCGGAACACAACGGCACAGCTGGCAGGACCAAACCCAATTCTGCTGTCCACCAAAACTGTCAAAGTTACTGTAACATTTCCTTCAGCCACAATGGATCTTTAATCCGTTTAAAAATGGAACCACGCAACCCTGGTGATCGGGGGAGAGAGAGAGAGAGAGAGAGAGAGAGAGAGAGAAGAGAGAGAGAGAGAGAGAGTGTAAAAACTCTGTTCAATGAAGTTTTTTCAAAGAGCTGCATACTGCAATTAATGTTTGAGTCTGTTCATTAAAATTTCAAACAAACATAACTTCAAACTTACCGTAAACAACGTAATATTCAGACACTCATCACCGCTATTTACGTTTAATTTTTAATGGCCATGATAATTACTTTATACAATTTAGGATCCATTTCAGTTACTTGACTTGGTAAATGTGTCAATCACAATTTACATAAAAAACAAACTTACGACATGATTTGAGTCAAGGGAGACGCTTTAAAAATTATAATAAGTAATGATATAACTATGCGAAAAACTTTACACTGGATTTTCTAGACAAAATAAATTCCCTAAGTCAGAAAAATTCAGGAAAAGGCCAAAACGACCATTCTATTACCAGCACGCGCTAACATTACACGTAACTTTTCCCATTCACTTTATAAAGAACGAACGGGAGTCGTAAGGTGACTTTTAATTATGACCATCACGGACAATTTTCAACGTTTAACAACCAAAAGTAAAGAAAAAAAAAAGGAAGATCTGCTCATTCTTTCATTCTTTGCATTTCAGTTACAATCGCCCAGGTGTCTGTCTGCCTTCAAATGCGCGAGAGGCTTTTCCATGTTCACTGCTGCAAATCCGCTTTCTCTGCAAAGGCTGAAAACTGACGAAATATCTATCACTGCTCTAGAGACAGTCGATAAATCATTCTTATGCAAATTGTACGTCTCCAATACAAAGTTGTCCTGAGATTAAGTTTCCAAATCTGAGAG
>NC_061096.1:38352181-38369681 GCF_015104395.2 Macrobrachium nipponense
CTAACAGCGGTGGATTACCTAAAGGAAAAAAGTACAACACAACAGTAACCACTGCATTAATACTATACCTGCTGAATCGTGAATGAACCCCCTACGCGGATAACTTCCACAACATTAGTCGTTAATGCCCCTACATAAACTGCTCATCAACAAAGATATTACACCATATATTAAAAGGGAAGAATTTTGAGAGAGAGAGAGAGAGAGAGAGAGAGAGAGAGAGAGAGAGAGAGAGAGAGAGAGAGAAGTTATATTTAGAAACAAACCTCTCATAAACAAGATACTACACCATATATTTAAAGGGAAAAATTTTTGCAGAGAGAGAGAGAGAGAGAGAGAGAGAGAGAGAGAGAGAGAGAGAGAGAGAGAGAGAGAATCTTCCATATCTAGTAACGCAGACAAAGAGCTAATTATGACAAAATTTCCTGCAGGCAATCGGAAACGATGAAAGGAATGGGAATGTTTCATTAACATTTCATAATATTCTAAGTAATTGAATGCTTAACGGTCAGAACAATTGGCAAGGTTTATTCATAACCCCCTCCCCGTTCACAAAAGGTAATCTGGATACCGAACAGGGCAAAGAAATAAGTATACAAACAACAATAAGGATTTGTGACCACAATTCGAGTGTTTCGCTATTATTATAGCATCCATTTAAAAGTAGAGTAGTATTGGGGATGGCCACAGGCAATGTTTAGGTACACATGCTCTAAACAACGATAACACAAGTTACAGGACGGCGTCTGAGCTACTGCTAAGCAGACAGTAATGTAGAATAGTTGTATGAGAGAGAGAGAGAGAGAGAGAGAGAGAGAGAGAGAAATCTTTAAGCTTTTACCTTTACTGACACAGTGAACCTTTAGCTACTGTCGACTCGGAGATTTCTTACATATCTCGTACTACTAAACCAATATTAAACTTTATTTCCCAAATACCATTACAATGTATGAGGAAAAAGGGAAAGAATGTGGTCCTTCGGACCGTAACAAATTGTACCACTCCTGCTTTTCAGAAGTGTCCTTTAGGGGCGGCAGAATACCTCGAGAGATTTTCTGTATCTTCACCGGAGCAGTCACAAGGAGGAAAATCACAACTACAAATGCATTTAACTTTAAGAATAAACCTCTAAAGTAAACTGAGAACTGATTTCAATACAGTTCAAAAAGAGTAACAATTATTAATAACCATTTACAGTTACCATAGGAGGAGGAAGGGACGAATGAAATACTATTGGTAATAGAAAAAATGTCTAACAACTGAAACTACTTCCATATTTACACGAGCAAAGACTTAGAAATAATTAAGCAGAATATGTTGAAATAAAGGAAAATGTAACGTAAGAAGAACTATCACACTGGGAAACGTGGAAATGCTTAGAAAGTAGATAAAAATCTAGCGTATGTGAAAGGCTGGATCAGTGATTTGAGATGGTTCGGACATGCGAAAGGAATGGGCGATGGTAAGCTTTGTATATAAATAAGCGTGCAACTCCTTGAAACAAATAAATATCGGCAGTCGTCGGCAAAAAAAAGTTACAAGAACATCCATATAGAAGGGCATTTGGCTAGCAACCTCATTCCAACAATAAACCGTCGGGAACAATTCACCTGAGTATGTGTATGTGCATATGTATAAGCATGTGTATATATATATACATACTAATATATATATATATATATATATATAATATATATATATATATATATATAAATACACGCAGAACAGGAAAACATCAATTACAGGCAGCAAAGAGCTTGATCCAATTTGTGAAAATAAACGGCACGTTTCGTTGAAAGAATACAAAAACAGTTACATGGCTTTCTTTGAACCCGACAACAAAAGCCAACGCAAGGAAAAGGGGCAACGGACAACTTTATAATAAAATAATTTGTAGTTCGTATGAATGGCGAAGAATGAATGAACGAAATGTATAAATAACATCTGTACAAAGCATCCGTTCATAGGAATGAACGAAACGGGTTAGAAAAATAATTTTTAATACGACAGTTAGGTAGCTCAGATTCATACCTTCGACCGTCAGATATCAAAGAGAGAGAGAGAGAGAGAGAGAGAGAGAGAGAGAGAGAGAGAGAGAGAGATCTACAAAACGAAACGTGTTGAAAAAATTTTAATTAGTTACGTTATTCACTTTATACCTTCACCCGTCTATTATCAAATGAAATATGAGAGAGAGAGAGAGAGAGAGAGAGAGAGAGAGAGAGAGAGAGAGAGAGAGAGAGAGAGCGTCAGCTGCTGCAATATAAGGAGACTTTAATCCTGGAGGAAATATGGAAATAACAATGTTTCTGAACATCAGACTCCATTAAAATTACTCCAGTCTATTACACAGTGTAAAGAGATTCTCATTTTGCATGGGCCTATTGCTTGGCTTAGTTAGGAGGGATATGTGATAGCTAATGGGCCTTTGAAATTTTAAACAGCTACTGATATCACCATGGAAATGAATTCGTGGCGAGATAAATAGGTTTCCATTTCTTCTCAATAAACAAGATTATAATGTCGGCCCATTCATAAGGAAGGAGTTTGAAACCATTTCAACAGCTTGACTCGCGTGTTGTAAGTGACCAAGCGTCAAAAATATAAATATTCCCTTTATAAAGTTTACATTTTACCTTGTATTTAATAAAACTGTGTTAGAAAAAGCTCCCTCAAAAAAAAAAAAATAATAATAATAATAAAAAAAAGACAGCAGGTCATCAAAATTTTCCCGAAGTTTCTTCTACATAAAACTTCCTAACGTCTTTGCCGAGGGAATCGCGAAATGGACTTGACAGTGTAATGATTAGAGAGAGAGAGAGAGAGAGAGAGAGAGAGAGAGAGAGAGAGAGAGAGAGAGATACTAATTTTCGGCTTGGGATTATCTTCACTGAAAGTTTCTGGCTAATGAATCTTCACAGAGAATCGGAGTGGCTCTGGAAGCGATAAAAATAATAATAATAATAATCTACAGGCTCTAGAATTCTCTATGTAACATCTCTTAATGCCATAATAAAATCGTTGTGATTGCTATTTCCATCACAACATTATCCAGATTCCAGCTTGAGCGTCACTTCTGTGTTACAACATTACTCTAGGGTTAATAAACTCCAAGTTTCAATGTTCCGTCCTCCAGCCCAGAGCCTGCTTTTCTCACCAATGGCCCCTTTTAAGAATGCAGAATGAGGGTCACTTGGTCCTAGTCCCTGAACGGTACGTAACGTCTTCAGGATCGGAACTTACAGTCTCAACCCTATGTTATATTATTACAAGTTAACCTTAATCATAATAATAATCACTGAAAAAGAAACCCACAAAATTAATGGGTATAACGTGTTAACTTATAAATATTTACATTTTATTTTTCTCAAGAGCTGTGTAGGAGAAGACTGCTGGGCCTTGACCCAGGCTGACAACCTGCACATCTCTTGAGAAAGGGCCACAGATAGGGCCTGAAAGTACTCGAGTGTTGAGTTAAATAAAATGTAAATATTTATAAGTAAACACGTCATACACAGTAATTTTGCGAGTTTCTTTTCCAGAAGAAAACTGAAAGAAGTTTTTGCATGGTTCAATATTAATAATAATATTTTTTTAAATTCCACTACAAGTCTTATCAATTTTCCTCAAACTTCTTTTTTTTTTTCTTGAGGAAAAATAATCACGAATCTTAAAACTCCTGAACAGACAGAAGCTGCATTCAGAAATGCACGTGAACGGAACTCGACTCGAAGTTAAACAAAAATGAAAGTAACTTAATCGCCGACTTTTGCTGGACCTCGAGAGCCTCTGCAGTGATGCAAATGGCGCTTGAAAGCTTTAATTCTAATTTATTAGCACTACCAGGGAAATTGTCGAAACTAACCGAAGTCGAAATTACCCCGCGGACTCAGCTGCGCAGAAACGCAACTCGATGTATATCGGAAAATGAAAAGGCAACCATCAGTGGCTTTCAGTGAATTATGTGGCATTTTATTTATTTGCCATTTAATTTTTTCTTTTTCTTTTTTCTAAGGAGAAAAGTTAACCAATAGATTTCATCAAATCATTTCATATAATACAAGCCTTGGGAACGCGAGATATTTCTTGTAATCTACTTTTAAATAAAAATAATTGGGGATATCTATCTTAACTCGCATCAATTAACATTAGGATACACAAGGAAAAGCCGTCGGATACACAGGTAAAAAAACCTTAGGCACAAGATATCGACTTCATCACAAGCTAATACAAACTATTCGTGCGGACGCAGCTCTGTTTTACAATAACTTTTCATTAAAATATAGTTACCACCTCAAATCCACATCATCTGTGACATCCTTCTCTAAAAAACCAATGCTAAATCTACTTCTGAATCCCAAAGCCAAATATAATGACATTTCCCTAACGTTACGATTCTCTCCCTAGTTCGTTTTCGCAAAGAAAAACGTGTTATTTTTCGTTCGAGTCAAATTCAGTATCAAGGTATCCTCTCGCACTCTGGTAGACAGGGACAAATCTAATTCTCTACTGACTTCGTCTCCTGTAATAACGTTTCCTTGTAATAAGATTTCCCAGCGTCATATCCAAGTACGGCTTTTACACAGCGGGGAATAACAACGCACAAGTTAATTACACCAGTGTCTAGGTTTATACGTGAAGCTAAGAACAAGGATATACTTACGTATATCTGAATATTATATTTAAAAAAAAAATGATGATTCGTTCAGATACTGCGGAACCTAAACGCATTAAGTTATTTACTTCGAGATCCACTGATTTTTTCATTATATGGATTGAGCCCTTATTTAAAGACACCTTCCAATTTATGGTTCACGCTTGGGATATATGCATGATATTGACGCCTTACATGAAAGAAAGATATATTATTCCAATAAAGCCAACATCCCTTACCAATGACCTTATCACATGCGCAACTTTCTGGAAGCCTATTTTGAAGAACGATGACCTTTCCTGTAACAGTCATAGGGTAGCATATACCTATAGCGGACGAATTGGAAAATCTGACATTTATGAACCCATAATGATATATACTAAATTTGCCAGGTGCTTGCTTTTATTCCCTTTGATTCATTACATACAATAGTCAAGAGAGCATGCTTTCAACAGCAAATATGAGACAGAATGGAATGATGGCAAATTGAATTTCAGAAATTCCTCATGCAATATTACGTTCATGGTGAAATAATAAAATGGCACATTAATCTTCTCTAAACGAAAGAGAGAGAGAGAGAGAGAGAGAGAGAGAGAGAGAGAGAGAGAGAGAGAGAGAGAGAGAGGGAGGTTCTTTCCACTATAAACTTCAGTTTCCGGTGAAACAATCTTTTCCGATACAAGAGGCTAAAGGAAGATAACTTTCCGGGGCGAAAAACTAATACTTGCCTCTTCTCCGAAGCCTTTTTCCGAGAGGAGGACCCTCTCTAGCTCACAGGAAAACTGTTCGTCATTTTAAATATCAAGCCTCCACCTTTGATGCATCACTCACCTGAAAAAAGGAAATAAGAAAATATATATTAGTAAAATATAATCATAATATCAAAGTCCTGTTTTCACATTTTATATTCATGCCGATAATAAAAACATTTCATACAATGTGACAAGGCAATCTCAGACTGCTCGTCAGAATGCTCGAAATCTGTATATATTTGTAAGGTCAAAGTTCAAATGAGATAAATATAACAATTTCAGCAGCTTCGTCAAAAACTATTTCTTCCTGTGACGTGTATATATATATATATATATAATATATATATATATAGAATATATATATATATATACATACATATATCTTACTTATATACGTATATATATATATATATAATATATATATATATATATATATATGTATGTTTCTTAAAATTAACAGTAGATGGCAACGTGACTTTATTGAATAAGCGAATACCACAAGAAAATGATAGGCAGAAATCCAAGCGCTTTCGTCTTTACTAAGACATTGTAAAGACGAAAGCGCTCGAATTTCAGCCTATCATTTTCTGTGGTATTCCTTATATATATAATATATATAGAATTATTATATATCCCTATATAATATATATATATATATATATATATATATAATATATATATATATATATATATATAGTATATATATATATATATATATATATCATGATATATATAATATATATATATATATATATCTATATATATATTTAGCCACATATATATATGTATATTTATATAAATACAAAACAAAATTAAGGAAAAATAAAAATCACAAGAAATATTATGTTGCCACAATAGAACACTAGCACAGGCGACACATCAAGCTGAACTGAATCCCTGTACAACAGCTAATTCCAGATCAAAGTTATTTCCTTGAGAGGCAGGATAAATGCCTCTGGAATCACAGAGGAAGTGAATGCTGCGAAGGACTGACCATACCGACTGATTCTCGAGCTCGCAACTTTCACGCAGTCTGTATCTATAAGAATATGAAGACAGAGAGTGAAGCCTACAAAATGGCCAGCGCAATAAACTTTTGTGTACAGAGCATAATGCTCTATAAAACTCTCACCCACAGCTCATGAAACTTTTAGCTACGACCCTGAGGTGGATGTGCTGTTGGTACCATAGCGGTGCCAGACGCACGATCATGTCTAAATTCAATCTTAAATAAAAAAAAACTACAGAGGCTAGAGGGCTGCAACTTGGTATGATTGATGATTGGAGAGTAGATGACCAACATACCAATTTGCAGCCCTCTAGCCTCAGTATTTCTTAAGATCCGAGGGCGGACGGACTGAACTGTTTTCTTTCACAGACACCTAAAAACGAGCTAAAGGTCACAGTAAAATGTATAAAACAACAAAAATGAAATCGAAAAGGTCATTCACCTCACTGTCCCGCTATAGAAAATTAAGGGTAAATGCTTTACTACTTTCAACAGTACACTTTTGATTGTTCGTTGACGGGATCTCTTGATTTTTTGTTTAACTGAATGTTATGGTGAAATTGAACACTCGTGCTGTACAGCGAATAAACTCGCAGATTGTACAGAAGGCAGTGCAGCGATGTGGTATGCAAATGGAAGAGTTAAACAACATACAGTGACATGCTTTTTTTTTTTAGACATAATTAACAAAGAATACAGCACTGAAATGCAAGAAGTACAATAGCAGGCAAGGTCCGGGGATTCATGATTTATACATACACATATGTATGTATATGTATATGCATATAAATGTGAGTGTAGTAGTATACATTCATAATTAAGTTAAAAATAGAAATAAAATGTATGTCTATATGTACACACGCACACACAGGGACACACGCATTTATATATATATATATATATATATATATATATATATATATATATATATATATATATATATGTGTGTGTGTGTTTGTGCGTGTGTGTGTGTATGTGTGTGTGTGTAAATGATGAAGTCACCAAACTAACAAACCAACGCTCTGTCCGAAAAGGTTCATCAGAAGAGAAAAAACAAATCCCCCATGTTTTCTCGAAATTTTTCCAACAAAACATTTTTTTTTAAATTAAGACTTTTTGGCCTAAAAACAAAAACAAAAAAACAATCCCTTGGATACTCCGGTTAATTAAAGCCACGAATTCCGGGGAATTTTAAGACTAAAAATAGAGCAACTTTTCCTCTCTACGTGAAATAACGTTGGGGGAAAAAATCAGAGCCAGGAAACGAATCCTTTATAATCTACAATCACCGCAAAGCTATTCGTCACTGCCGAGAATGGGATGAATTGCTGACGCGTCTGACAATGGCGCCATGCGATTTCTGTCCAATATATACACACACACACGCACTTACGTTAACAAGTTTCTCTCTCTCTCTCTCTCTCTCTCTCTCTATCTCCTCCTCTCTCTCTCTCTCTCTCTCTCGTGTATATAAATGCAAATATCAATCTATATACATATATATATACGAGCAATAAGTCACCAAACAGCACGTGACAAATATGTACGTAAATAGCCACCTTCCATGTGCTATTACGAACATATATATACATTACATATATTATATATACTGTTATATACATACATTATATATATATATATATATATATATATATATTATATATATTGATCGGATATTGTACGCAAGAACATTTTCTATATCACTTCTTTCTTAAAAAGAAAAATGCATACAGACAATAACAATACTTACAAATAACACCCAATAACCCTGACAGTACTAACATAGTAAACACTTTTCATATAGAAAAAATTCCTATACATTCCTTAAAACATTAACGTATAAAAATAGGGGGAAAAAATCAAAAGAACACCAAATCCTATTCATGGACATTACCGAAAAGTTCGGATGAAAATTCCCACATTTCCCGGGAATTCAATGCCTATTCATTATGCAACAAACGATTGCCATCCTAAAATGAAAACATTAACGCGAATTTCTCTTCCCAGATTTTTATAGAATATTTTTCGAAATGCACAGCCGAGGTTTTGACGTGACCTATATTCCAGACAATAATTATTGCCGAAATGTAGATTGGAAATATGAGTAACCTCCAACCCTACAAACATAAGCTTCGTTTCTCGACATCAAGCCCAATTACAGTTGGAACAAACACGCATCCATATAACACACACACACACACACACACACACACACACACACACACACATCATATATATTATATATATATATATATATATATGTATATATATATATATATATATATATATATATATACACAGAAACATATATATACATATATATAGCATATGTATACATATATAATGTATTAATAGTATTTAGAAAGTATGACTGGGAAGAAGTAAATTCAACATTGTGGTGCTTTAGATTCCAGATCTCTAACTAATATACTATTTATAGGTTAGTAGTAATTTGCAAACAAGCACCTTTTCATCACCAGAATCCCTCGTGTACAATTAAAACCATCACAAAACTATCATCCTTGTCTAGGCATGAATTTTTATATTCTTACAATTCGATTCCAACTTCACGATTTACAGAATAATCTTTAATTTCATCAAAATCTAAATCCATGCACATTTTAAAGATGCGGTTCAAATCCTCAACCTTAAATTTTTCGAAAGATCTCATTACATTTGCAAGGCCTACTCAAAACCCTCGTCAAATTCAGGACCCATTATTTCATCAACCTGTACGGCATAAACAGTAAAACTTAATAACGCCTCAACTTTCCTGGAAATCAAATCACGGATCAGCCTTCTATCAAAGAATGACAGATGCCGTTTGACATTAACTGCCAAAGCCCAGGCACCTGATCCAATAATGCAGTTCAGTACCACCTTGGAATATAGAAAATCTCAATTGCTAAATTACCATAACTGATCTAAAATGGATAATGGCACTGCAACATGACGTACCTCAGTGAGGCCATATGTACTTTCTTAAAAGGTCAGTCTCTGTAATACACAACGCAGATCTATAAAACTCAAGTGAAAGTTCACAGTCTTAGATTTCAAGGAGATGTACTCATAGTATCATCCTTTCCAACTTCCCAATCTAGCTGAAATACAATAAATACAGTGAGATACAGTAAAAATCCAAAGCCTTGCCTTTCTTGTAACAAAACACAACGAACAAAAGAATTCCAGAGGCTTTTTACTTATTTATTTATTTATGAAATATCCACGTAATACCTCCAAGCAGTCAAAATGGATAAAACGGCACTTCAGAGCCTTTGTGGAGGCCACACGAAATATTGCAGGCACCGAATAGTTACAAAGACAAAATAAAAAATCCCTTACATTTAACGAACATATGGGCCACCCCCTCTCATAATTCTTGTCTGAAATTCTATCATTAATCTCTTCATAAAAAGAAGCTAACACATATTTAACAGTTAAGTTTGCAGACATGGTTATCAATAATAACCACAACCAGTTCAATAAAAATGCTTTAAAGGAGGAAAATTACAAGATACAGCATATATATCGGAAGGCTGGCATTTCACGTTTGGAAATGACCGGTTAAGAAAACTGGCATTGCCTGGTGACTTCCATAAAACATCCTTCCTATTGGGATTAACTGATATTGGTGCAGTGAGGCCGAGGAAGAGCTGATGCTACAAATGATCGAGATGATCTCGAGGGCAATGCCTAGAGCAACCTCTATAGTGGACAGGATTTGGAATCAAGCTGGAAGTTAAGAGTTCGTAATACAAATCCATAATTTGGTTATATCCCATTGTGTAATGTTACTGTAAATACAGAACTGAAAATGTTGAAGGAACAAAATAAATATATAGGGACAAAATAAAAATTGAGATCTTGTAAATAAAAAAAATCGAAATCGAATGAAAATAATGATTACCTCTTTCAATATTCATTAAGAGATGTGGGGAATATACGTAACAAATGTCACATAAAATTAAACAGTATGAAGTTTGAAGGCAAAACCATTCGGAGAACGCTGCATTTTCTGTCGTTCTGGTGCACGGGTCGACTTGAATCTTATTCACTTCCATGAACAAAAACAAAAATAAAAACAAGAATTTTTTCTGTTTTGTGAAATCCGAGTAGTGCGTATCGAGACCCACTCCAAAGTCAAGTGATACTCGAAACCTATTCTGAAAGTGTCAACTCGGAATCCAACCCCAAAACTCAAGTGTGGTTCTTGAAAACCTTACAAGGGTCAACCATAAGAATCTCATTTTTTTTTTTCATGCCATTTATCTGATCTTCGGTATATACAATATAATGCATAATATATATAAATAAGCATTTGCAAACATAAGGGAAAAAATAAACACTAAAAGCTAAAAATTAAAGCATCAAGACCAAAATGGATTTAAAAATCCATTACCGGAGTCCAATGCACAGTAGCTATTAATGAAGACGCCTGGCTGAACAGCAGTTATTAATTAAGATGCCTCTTTCATTTGCCCATCTACCGTCAAGGGAATAGGAGGAGAGCAGAGAGCCACACCCTTGAGAATATCCACTTTAATTGGTGACCTCCCCAATCAGAGTGGCACCATCTTCCTGGCACTCTGAAACAATATCTGCCCTATCAAACTATCGCCTTTACCACAAACCTGAATTAAATACGAAAGTCTCTCTCTCTCTCTCTCTCTCTCCTCTCTCTCTCTCTCTCTCTCTCTCTCTCGGAGATCCCCTTACTCAGCACGTCCCCGACCTTAATCTTGGATGTGCCTCATATATTATCTCTTAAATCAGGTCGTTATAAGGAAGAACTTGGCTAATCCTTATGATTAATTAGTAAGAAAGGGTTTTTCTTAATTAAGTTCCAGGCATGACTGAAGTGCAATGTTGCATGTAACATGGAGGAAATAAATAATTTATATAAAATATTTATGTTATTACTTATCAAACTATAGTTTTTCCCAGAGAGAGAGAGAGAGAGAGAGACGAGAGAGAGAGAGAGAGGAGACGAGAGAGAGAGAGAGAGAGAGAGAGAGAGACTAATCCAACCGTAGTAGTATAATATTGCGTACCAGAATTAACCTAGCTAGGATGTAAACAGTATACATTAAAGAAAACAAAATCCTAATAATACCTAATGAAATAAGGATTTGATAAAGATATATTCGTGATTGTTTGCAACACAAGCACACACAAATTATTACACAAAACGCATCGTCTATGCTTAAATTTTTCCCGTGTAACAAAAAATACTGGAAATATTCTCCATATTTAGACTGATTGCCGTCTAGCCTGGCCCAGAATTTTTCTCCCTATATAAGTATGCAATACAAAGCAATCGGCCATCAAGGTACAGATGAAGTGACCTCGATTATAAATATACAACTTTAATTACGACAGAGATGTGTATCACAGAGTTAAAACTAATGATATCTGTTGTGCTGAAGGGATAATGTCACTGTCACCTAATTATCAACCCAACAATACTTATGTTCGAATCCTTAGCTCGGGTAATATACTTAAATAATTTCCATTTGCGTGTGAGTTATTCTCTTCGCAAAGTAATATGTAGTATTAATGGGTTGTTGATTGATTAACATTTGATTGTAGGAAAAATGTTACTCGTGGAATGGAAAACACTATATATATATATATATATATATATATTATATATATATATATAGATATGTATATATATATGCATGCATAATAAATTGTAATAGCCACAATGGCCTCTTAATTTCTCGAATTCTTAAGAGAGAGAGAGCAAAGAATTTGAGAAGAAAAGAGGGCATATGTATCCGGTATAAATGACCAGTAGATTCTCAAAATATATGCGTATACATGCATATATATACATGAATATAATGTATATATTATACATACATACGTATATATACATACACACACAATCATATATATATATATATATATATATATATATATACATATATATATACACATACATATTACAATTTCATATGTATCCGGTAAAAATGACCAATAGATTCTCCAAATATATGCGTATATATGCATATATATAATGTATATATTATACATACATACATACATATATATATATACATATTACAATTTCATATGTATCCGGTAAAAATGACCAGTAGATTCTCCAAATATATGCGTATATATGCATATATATATATATATATATATATATATATATATATATATATATATATACATATAAATACATATAAACATAACCATACACACACACACACAACTTCCTTTATTCTTTAAACGTCCTCGAGCACCGATAACGCCTTCGTTCTCTGGCGAAAGGGACGATTCTATGGCAGCGAGTGTCGTCGTCGACGTCGAAGGAAGGCCGGGCAGAGCCCGTTGCTATGGCAACTGAGATTCTCTTAATAAAGAGAGATCAAATGCACACATGCTTCTTTAATTAGAAACACGCATCATGTTGAAAAATCGATAGAGTACGTTTTACATCTATTCGGAAGTTTATTTGTACATACAGAATCGCATTTTGTGAACGATATTATGTTATTAACACTTCACGAAATGTGGTGGGAAGTGCTATGTAAAATGTAAAACTTTTCGACTGTTCACTTCTTATGATAATAAGGTTTTCTTGTGATTTGAAGCAACGGTGAACATTTAAACGATGATTCTAGACATTAAAAAAGACGTGGATAAAAACAGAGGCAGTCGACTTGTCTTCACATGAAAATGAGAATAAATGTACTTACTGACGTGAACGAACATACATTTATATAACTAATTGTTTTGTACTCTCTTTTCGTAACGTACATACAATTTCACTACGTACACAATTACCACAATGCCCTATTTAAAATTATATGGGTTCCTTGTAATGAGTGATCAGTAGATTCCATACACACACACATACACACGGATAGAGCGAGAGAGATGAGAGAGAGAGTGAGGAGAGAGAGATGAGAGAGAGAGGAGAGGAAGCACACACACACACTATATAATATATATATATATATATATATATATATATAATAATGGTATATATGTATTATATATGTATATATATATATATATATATATATATATATATATATATATATATATACATTACATGCGAGTGTGCGCCTGTATACTCACTTTGCTTATTCGTATTACTAATCGATAGCCCGAAATACTACATTTCAGACGACCTCAGTAAAGGGAGATGAACAGTTATGAGGTATTTAAAGTTTCTTCGCTCATCAGTGACCTCATTTTTCCTGGTGCATCCATTTTCGTTCTCTTCTATTATTATTTTTTTTTATTATTGTTCGGCTCAATTATCAATGTCTTTTTTTTATATTTTTTCATTCATATCTGAAATGGAATTCCACTCAATTTTCCGCTGAATTTTTCATAAATGATACCGAATTTTTCTCTTGGTTGTTTCATTTCACAAAAGATTATGTAAATACAAGAGTATATTCCAGTTTTGTCTCACATTTAGTAATTCCTGATTCTGAGAGAGAGAGAGAGAGAGAGAGAGAGAGAGAGAGAGAGAGAGAGAGAGAGAGAGGAGAGAGGTTTAAATGTAAATATATATTTGTTTTGTCTAAATGTAATATTGCTGATTCATGCAAATGTATAATACTGTTTTGTCTAAATGTAATATTCCTGATTCAGTGTGTGTGTGTGTGTGTGTGTGTGTGTGTGAGAGAGAGAGAGAGAGAGAGAGAGAGAGAGAGAGAGAGAGAGAGAGAGAGAGACTTTATTAACAGCAATTATAATCGAGGTCACGTATATGCTTTTCCGAGAAGTGTGATAGGCTGGAAATAATTATCGCATGTGACTCCAGGCATTTTATACTCTACATTTTATATGTGCATTTCTTTTTCCTGTTCTCTTTACAAAGGTTGCTTGCCTTATAAGCCAAACCAGTTCACATAAAATTGCCAACAGATTTGAAATCATCAGTAGATATCAACATTAAGTGGCTAATAATTAAGTCGTTCATAAACTCTAGCTTAACCTGATCAGACTGTAACACTTCCCTCATCAGGGCTTTTTTAATAACATAAGAAGTGGGTCATTTAAAAGCTGGGTTATCATTATGGGATAACCTGTTTGAACCGAAATCCAGTCAGGTGAGAGACCACGACAATTCCCTTCATCTATAATATTCCTGAATTACAGTAGGGGGACATTACTTTCTTTCGGGTTTGATTTGATTTATATAGATTTTTGGCATTATGCCAAGTACTGGGTCAACTAAGGCTATTCAGCGCTGAAACGGAAATTGACAGTAAAAGGTTTGAAAGGTGTTGCAGGAGGAAAACCTAGCAGCTGCACTATGAAACAATTGTACTTGGTTAGAGAGAGAGAGAGAGAGAGAGAGAGAGAGAGAAGAGAGAGAGAGAAATGGGAGGAGGAGGAGGGGGAGGAGGAGAGTGGGTACTTGGCCTTACTGCTTTCGCAAGCAATGCAACTGTACCCAGAGCACAATACGGACATGTCCACTTAGTGCAACTGTATTTAGGTAACCTACATCGTATAAACCCTATTAAATGTGGTGTACATCCACGTTTACATTACAACTCGTGCTTATTTCCATCAGAGAAAAAACCATCAAAATACATCGAATTTTCCACTCCACATCAAATTTCATTTCCTCCATGATGAAGCGCATGTTTTCATTACTGATAAAACCAATTGCCCCTTCTCTTGGTATGAAGTTTCCCCTCAACAGTAACCACATTTTTCCCCTTTTCGGACGTCGAGTGTTTCTTTTCCAAGTACGAACAGAAAAATTCCATATTTCGAAACTTGACATTTTCCCCCTCAGAGTCCATAAACTCATTTTTCTCATCTTTCATCGTGGCAAATAGAACGCACGATATAGAACATTCCACAATGCAAAATTGTACTGTAAAATATAAAAAGGAACAGCCTTTAAACAAAGTCAGTATAAAATATAAAAATACATTTTTAAAATCAAATGTTAATAAATCTAGATTTAACTGAACGCAGACCTTTAATTTACCAGTATCTCCTCACTTCACTACTATAAATAGCAGTATGTAAGCGTATATGTTTTGGTCTCAGTTCTGGGAAGACAAGCAACTTCCACGGGGTAGAATCATGACGTCATCCAGGCTCTTTCACAACTGGCCTACATATAGGTATGATAAACACATTTAAATTAGACATTTCGAGTCATTATTCATACAAACAAGATGATACGTTTGGTATGTACGGTTTATCCAGAAAAACTCCATCACTACATACAAGGTTTGACGGACGATGCGTATGAAATGAAATTGATGGTTGTCTAAGTATGGACAGCAGGTAAAATATCTACGGGCTGCTCTACGAGTAAGAGCCCGTGTTGGCATAAGGCCAGCTTAATCTCAAACAACAACAGGTAAAATATTTCAAAACTCAAAAGCCGTTGTAATTTTTATTCCTCTCACAAGTGTCTTTTACTTACAAGTATACTCGTATGATGCATATTATGCAAAATAATAACTTTCCATAACAGAAGTCCGTTCATTTACTGGACTCTAATTGAAGGCAATGCGGTGGACACAACAGTATTTGTAAGTAATGAAATCTACCAGGTTTTTATGTCGATTCGGTTCCCAGTCCAGACCCGGCAAATTTTTTTTACCAATACATCATTAGCAGCGGCTGAGATGAGAGAGGGAGAGAGTGGAGAGAGAGAGAGAGAGAGAGAGAGAGAGAGAGAGTCCCTGGTCGATATGATACAATATATGCAATCGTGTTACGTATAACAGCTCAGCATCACTTAAAAAGTTAAATATGTTTTATATCATCAAAGCTAATTCGTGTCAATATATATATATATATATATATATATATATATATAATATATATATATATATATATATATATATATATATATAACATATACTTTTATAAACATACTTATATACGTTTATCTATATATATATATATATATATATTTATATATGCACATAAATACTGACCTCAAAACAACTAGGCGTTTAGTTAAGGTTTTGCTTAATAGAAAAAATCATTACAATGCATCAAATCAACCACCATCAAGAAAATCTAATTAAAAGTTAACGAAACGCGTTAGGTTAGCGGAAAAAATTAATAGGTCTCTTACAGGGCGGCCTTAATTCTGTTTTAATTACATTAACAACCGAATCATGAAATGAAGATCCTGGATTCGCATTATTTTCTTTCTCGAAGAAATGTAACTTTGGTAGGTGAAAGTTACGAAAAAAAAAAGTTTTTCTCTTCAAATGATTCCAAAAATCCCCGCCTACATATCGTAATCTTATTCAATGTTTCATTCTGGATTCGGTTTCGAAATCTTTATTCCACGTTTCAATCAGATTTACGTACGTCGAGGGCCTTTAGCCTTTAGAAGTCACGCGTGATAATTCGCGGAAGGAAATCATTTCAAGGGTATAACCCAAACGGGGGTATGCATTAATAACAATGTCAGACTTGCACACAATTCGCAGTGGGTTCACGTCAAGCATGAATGGTTATGAGGAACATGGTTCATGACTAATGACCGAAACGATTTGAGTATATACTATATTATTGTTTGCGGAATCTAAATTACACTCGAAATTATAGCTTGTGAATAAAAAATTATATCAAAAATTATTAATCGCCAATAAAAAATTGCAACATAAATTATTACTTGTGAATAAACAATGACATCAGAAATCATGAATTGTGAATAAAAAAAATTACAACAGAAATGATCAATTTTGAATAAAAAAAATAACACCAGAAATTATTGTGAATACAAAACTACACCATAAATTATTACTTCTGAATAAATATTTACATCATAAATTAAAAATTGTGAAAAAAACTTACATTATAAATTATTGCTTGTAAATAAAAAATGACACCATATACTATTGCTTGTGAATAAACAATTATATATACCATAAATTATTATTTGTGAGTAAAAATAAACCGCAGATTATCACCTACAAATACAAAATTTACACCGTAGATTATTTCCTGTGGAGAAAGAAAATGACATCATAAATTATTACTAGCGAATAATAAATGTACTATATGCAGAAAAATACAGAACCGGTGAAATCATTAAATTACGAAAGTATTGATAACCGATAC
>NC_061096.1:38372181-38394681 GCF_015104395.2 Macrobrachium nipponense
AAAGACCTTTTTCCTTATAAAAAGATTTAGGATTCAACCAAAAAAAAATTTGCTATAGACTGATCTAAAATCTTCAATAACGAGTCGTTTCTTAATACTGGTAAATCACAACATTTACAGCTTTTAAACTCAGAAGGCCTGAACTGATGTTCAACACAGCTCTGACAGCTCTTCAAAAATCAAATTCACCAATATCATTTACCCTTTATTCGGATCGCTTTTCAAACATCGACCCAACTCTTGTCAACTCTGTTGCATTTTAACATGAGGAATATTGGTGTAACGACGTGACGGAGTCAGGGACCTGAAGCTGAATGCATTCTAAAATTACATAAAATGAAGAAATATTAATGAACAAACGATAACACAGTTAAACATACTCTCGCGTTGCTTAGTCATTCCGTTTATTTACACTTCTGAGACTTCTCATGGTTTCCCGTTAACAAGAACATGCCTTGACAATAATTCATCTTCATTTAGACTGAAGAAGAACCCAGGACACGGTTTGAAAGCTCTTGTCACGTTTTTATAAAATCAATATTATTATCATTATTATTATTATTTACCGTTAGCTAGATTAAATTAATTTTCCTTACATACGAGAAGTCTCATAAAACGACTCAGACTTCTCAAAACGTCCCAAAAGGAACCGTATACGGGAATCTTGCAACTCCAAAATGAGTGACTTAGACAAATCTCATCAACATAAAATAAAAATCAAACATGAAAGGTTGTCTAAACATCTGAGAAGTGCAGAGAAACATATTGCATGGAATGCAATTTGCACACGTCAAAAGCAGTGAAGGAGACGAAAATACAGAATATAAATCTGAGAAAAAAAGGGGAGGCGGAAATGCCGGCCACGTCTGTTTGCAAACTACAAACAAGTAAAAGCTCACTCATATTGGTAAAAGAAATATAAGAAAATAACATAACGATATGAAATTCATGAACCGGAAAAGACGCATTTAAAGAGAGAGAGAGAGAGAGAGAGAGAGAGAGAGAGAGAATAACATTCGTTGTCAGATTCAAAAGTCAACAGCACCATTCAGCGAATAGAAGGAAAAATATTATTCACAGGCACACATTCAACCAACCTCTTCTTTCATGCCTCCTCTCTCTCTCTCTCTCTCTCTCTCTCTCTCTCTCTCTCTCTCTCTCTCTCTCTGTGCATAGACTTCAATTTCAGTGTCTTGCAGTCTCTCTCTCTCTCTCTCAACACCATCCCTAATCTGTCAAGCCTCTTTTTCTCACAAGACTGACGTTGTACTGACCATTTCCCCTTGCCCCTTACATCAAACAAGGGTGCCAAGTTAAAAGTAAAAAAAGGAGAGGATTCAGTCATATCTGTTCATTATTGTATGCAAAGTCGCACGTCACATTTCACACGAAAGAGGGTAAATACTCGTAAACAACAAAGTCACCTCATTACCACAAGCAAAAAACGAAAAGTTAGTTGGTGAGTAAAACCATTAAAAAAGGCTTGGAAAAAAAAAACATACACACAGCATAGATCTAAAAAGAATGACGCAGACTTTAATTCCCTAATTTCCCGGAAGAGGCGACACAACACAAGCATCGAAGTCAAGTCGGGTGAATCGAAGTTCAAACCGCCATCTTCAGTCACTAAAACTTCTCAGGGGATCAATTACGAGGGACGTTAGAGGTCATTACGTTCGTTTGTTCCTGCGGTACGTGACTAATACGAATGACATTCTGGGTGTTCAACAGCATGAGAGTTGTGACACGCGTTAGTTTTTTGTTGTTTTTTTCTATTCGCCCTCACATCTTAAAAACTACTGAGGCCAGAGGCCTGTAAATTGGTATGTTGATCATCCACCCTCTATTCACCAAACATAGCAAATTACAGCCCGCTAGCCTCAGTAGTTTTTATTTTATCTACGGATATATTTAGCCATAAACGTGCGTCTGGCAACGCTATAGGACAGGCCATTACTGGGCCGCGGCTCATACAGAAAACTCAATTCATCGGGGCATTTTTTACTTGTTTATTATATGGTATACACACGCACACACACATACACATACGGATTGACATTGAACAATGACAAGGTAATCACTGAAAGTTACATAAATACATTTATACCGATTTTGAAAATAAATTAAGACACCTAAATCATCGTACTGATTTTTTTTTAATGCCTTTCTCTCTATGTTACATTTTCTTCACACCAACTCTGATATACTTCAGCCGACCAACAACCATGCACCTGTTTCAATAAAACAGGACATCTTCTGAATAATAATAATAATAATAATAATAATAATAATAATAATAATTAATAATAATAATAATAATAATAATAATAATAATAATAAATGGACTTCAAGGAAAGAACCAATGGCATTCCTTCCTTTGCCCGATTTGGAGATCGAACCCGCGTTCTTCAGTTGAAAAAGTAACGTATATAAAGATTATTAATGTAAAAAAATTCAAAGGAAAATATGTCGAATCTTTCTAGACGTTCAAAAGAAAATAATATCATATCTAAAAAAAACAGTTTCCTTAAATAAAATAAAAATGGTGATTCGGGAATTGCGTAACGACGTATTCAAGCAAAAAAAAAAAAAAAAAAAAAAAAAAAAAAAAAAAAAAAAATTTGGAAAAAAAAAAAAAAAAAAAAAAAAAAAAAAAAAAAAAAAAAAAACTTAGAAACTACAGCATTTTTAAGAATCTTTTTACTGCTATTTGCATAAGAATGAAAAGAGTGATAAAAACCCTTTCCTTTTCTTTTGGGAGTGGAAAAAAAAAAAAAAACAAAAAGGCCTTTTCGAAAAGGCCTCTTCCTCCGTGACATTCAGGAGCGGCGTGACCCAAAGCAGTAACAGTACTTCCTAGAATTTCTTTTCAAATATGGCTATTCGCCGAATGGTGTAGTGTGTAAATGGTGTGAACATTTTCCGAATATTCTATTATGTGTCTGGGACGTCATGCTCTCTCTCTCTCTCTCTCTCTCTCTCTCTCTCTCTCTCTCTCTCTCTCTCTCTCTCTTTTTCGTTGTGTGTGTGTGTGTGTGTGTGTGTGTGTACACCTGCCCGGCCGCACTTACCATGTCAGAACAATAAAATTTATACAATGAGCCCAAATAGTACAAAAGGAATATAATTTCCAAATATTCTATGCGTTTGGGACCTCTCTCTCTCTCTCTCTCTTCTCTCTCTCTCTCTCTCTCGTCTCGGTCTCTAACTTCTCTCCTCCTCTCTCTCTCTTTTTTCGCCCTCTTTTTTCGTGTGTGTGTGTGTGTGTGAGTGTGTGTGTACACCTGCCCGGCCGCACTTACCATGTCAGAACAATAAAATTTATACAATGAGCCCAAATAGTACAAAAGGAATATAATTTCCAAATATTCTCCATGCTTTGGGACCTCTCTCGTCTCTCTCTCCCGGGGGGGGGGTCTCGCCGTCTCTCTCTCTCATCTCTCTCTCTCTCTCTCTTTTTTCGTTCGTTGTGTGTGTGTGTGAGTGTGTGGTGTACACCTCCTGCCCCGGGCCCCGCACTTACCATGTCAGAACAATAAAATGTTATCAATGAGCCCAAATAGTACAAAAGGAATATAATTTTCCAAAATATTCTATGCGTTTGGGACCTCTCTCTCTCTCGGTCTCTCATCTCTCATCTCTCTCTCTCTCTCTCTCTCTCCGGCTCATCCTCTCTCATGCTCTCTCTGTATCAATTGTTTCGATTGCACTTACCATGCCAATAGAAGAAATTTAATCTATGCGATTTGCGCAGATTTCAATTAGGAATACACTTTCTTTATAAATTCTGCTATTTCTACAATTAAAAAGAAAGGAAGTGTTACCTTAACATCACTGCAGAAAATATCAAGATCTATAACACAAAGAAGAGAGAACTGGAATGACTCAAAACGCTATCATCTGAGAGGCAACAACTCAGCAAATTTATTCTAAGAAACTGAATATCATTTGATTTTCAGTTCAGAAATGTAAAGAAATAGCAAGACAAAACAATACTGTAGAAATGGCAATATTTCAAGTCAGTAACATAACAGACAAATCTTCAACAGAAACGCTGGCAAATAAAGGAGTAAGTTTCCGAAAAATTTACAATACGAAGAGGCTAATCTCTTTGTTAACGATAATCTCTTTGTCAACGAACTAAAAACGTCTAATCATTGAATGACATCTTATCGGAGGATTTTAGCATTACTTAACTGATGAACATACTTCTTAAATGAATACGAATCAGAGAATCAGAGCCTGTACCTCCCTACTTCCATTTTGTTTGTACCTTTACGAAACATTCTGCAAAGGAATGATCAAACAATGGGACTTGTGTGTAAACTCATAACTCCCTTCAAACGACGCCAGCAGAAGATATGGCTGTGCTACAATAAATAAACAACACATCTAACAGGGGCAAAACGCCAGTGCTACTATCAATTACCAGTTCGTGATGTAATTCATTCTAATTGCCGAATGTGTTCTTAGTTTCGTCAACAATAAAATCTAATGAAGTGTTGCGTATTACTGATCATTCTGTAAACCTATTTACCTACAAACGCATATATATATATATATATATATAATATATATATATATATATATATACTATATTATATAGTATGTGTATAATATATATATATATATATATATATATATATATATAAATAGATATATATATATATATACATTTAACATCGACAGCAATTCTACATGAATCACGAAGATCAATTCATACTTTGCGTACAATGACTCATTATGTCCTGAGCATTCTAGACCAAAGATCTGAGAAGCATGAACCGTCCTCAACGCAATCAATAATGAAGATACTACACAATAAAACCTTCAAGGATATTAAAATTATTTCTGGCAACTCTTTCTTAAATAATTTACTATATGTCTTCTCATTAAATCATCTGAAAGAGACTGGGCTGTTTTTGGAAACATTCATGAAGTTATTAAGAAAGTAATATAATGAATGTTTTTTATTTCCCAAATCAACCTGATAGATAAAAACAAAAATTTACAGAAAAGAAAATTGCCAGCTTTGAGAATCTGTCCCTTTGAATATAAATCAGATCCGTCTGTCACATTTGAAAGCGCAGCCATCTGCCACCGGTTCTGTTGCACGTTGAACTCCAAAGATCACTTTCGAAAAATGAAAGTAAACTTGTCTGACCTGCTGACCTTCTATGTTATAGTCTGAATTACTACAAAACAAAAACGACGCAAATCGAAGACTAACACAAAATCACTTTCTTATAAGTTCTTCATCAGTGTGATAGTCGAATTAACACTCACCGATAAGACTTACATTATTGCTATTAGTGTTGGTGGTGACAAGTGATATAGATAGTGATGATTATGACAAGACTATGATGACAATAACGATGATGATAAGGAATACGATGAATACGATGATTATAAAATTATTACTAAGGCACTCTGAGACGAGCTTCACTAAAGCCACTTGGCGAATGTCAACTTAGGTTAATGAATGGACAGATTCTACGGTTTAATATTTCTACAGTTTTTCAAAGATTAGAAACATTTAAATAACAATATGCTAGAAATGTTCAAGGGTTCCACGCCTTATCGCATCATAGATGCCTCAAATATGCTCATTATAATCCGTTTACACGTTCTTGAGGCAAACAGTCTCAAACATGGGTGAACTCACACCCTCTTTCAAATTCGTGGACTGGGAAAATTAACCTTATGATATTACTTAAAACAGTGCTAACAGAATCAATCAAACAACACCAAATAACAATTGATAAGTCATAACAGAATCAATCAAACAACGCCAGATAACAATCGATAAGCCTAAGAACATCAAACCAGATAACAATCGATAAGCCATAACAGAATCAATCAAACAACGCCAGATCACAATCGACAAGCCATAACAGAATCAGTAAACAACGCCAGATAACAATTGATATGCCATAACAGAATCAATCAAACAACGCCAGATAACAATCGATAAGCCGTAACAGAATCAATCAAACAACCCCAGATAACAATCGATAAGCCATGACAGAATCAATCAAACAACGCCAGATAACAATTGATAAGCCATAACAGAATCAATCAAACAACGCCAGATAACAATTGACAAGCCATAACAGAATCAATCAAACAACGCCAGATATCAATCAATAAGCCATAACAGAATCAATCAAACAACGCCAGACAACAATCGATAAGCCAAAACAGAATCAATCAAACAACGCCAGATAACAATCAATAAGCCATAACAGAATCAAACAACGCCAGATAACAATCAATAAGCCAAACCTGAATCGATCGTAACACCAACGATATACTCGTCTTCACTACTAACATGGTTGATAAGTATAATCAGTATGTGAGCGCATTACAGACCTTTCAAGAGAGAAATTCCCTTATCATCTTGCGCACGTCCGAGCACGCTCGCGCTCGAAAACAAAGCCGCACAGACAGCCCCCGTACAGAGGAAGACACAAACAACGTTATTATCCGTGACAATGAATAGCCTCTCTACTGTACCTACACCCTGCTGAGTCACTCGTCACTCAAAGGCACGGCTGTTATGATTCTGTTATGATTTTGGCTTTCGGGAATCGATCCCTCAGGTGGGGCGGGGCACCACCATAGGAAAGTGATTCACTTCTAAGAGGAATCAGATATAAACTTCCTTCAACGGTTATGCCTGCCTGGTCTCGGCCACTCGGCCACTTGTGACAATGATTCATGCCCAAGTACCGATGATATCACCGTGATTCAACCACAACACACTTGGGCACGCACGGCGAACCGCCACGTATTCTACTACTCATGTGTGTACAAACTGTGTAAGTGTGGTTCATTTGTATACATTGTATATAAATACATATTTATTATATATATATATATATAATATATATATAAATAAAACACACACGCACACGCACACGCACACGCAACACGCACACACACACACACACACACACAACACACACACACACACACACCACCTAAATATATATTATATATATATATATATATATATATATATATATATATATATGGCCTTATATATACACACCAAGTATACTGAGTGGCACTACTAATTACCAGGATATATTACCCACAGAATATATAATATATATATATATATATATATATATATATATATATCTATATATACATATATCACACACACAACACACAAAACACATATATATATATATATATATATACTATATATATATATATATATATATATATATATATATATATATATATATACATACATACATACATACACACACATTGTGAGCATGTAGGGTCATAGCATTTGTTTACGTGACTGATTAACAAGAAGAGCAATAATTCTCTAGCCCTCAGACAAAGAATCAGACTACATACTCTGAAGGCAGGACTCACTGGGTGGAAGCGGGTCATGCGACTCGGGTTACTAATCAAACTATTAGAAGAACTTCGCTAACTCAAGTTTGTGCCTCATTTCGTCTTCAAAAGACAAATGCAAGCTTGCTTGATGGCTACAGATTAATATGCATCATTGGCAATACCATTTAACTATATCCTGTTGTATATCTAAATATGTCTATGTGTATATATATATGTGCATGTGTATATGTATATACACACACAATGTATCAAGCATTTTATGCGTAACCTTTTGTATTACTTCTAACCTACGATACTTATCTCGAAATAACAACGGGTTTTTATACGACATATACAATCAGTCACATTTGCAGACGAAGAATTTATCAACAAAGAATACTAATTTAGCAACAAACAAGACTTTCTGTTCTTTTAATCCGTCTACTTACGTATTGGCGCAATCTTCTGCTGCTGGCCACACGATATTAATAAATGGAAGAATGAATGTAAGAGAACATAATTTGAAAGTCGCATTAAATTTACGTACGCTTATCTTCCTCAGCAGGTGATAAAAATGCCCAAAACTTTTACCTGAATGAAAGCACTAATCAGGTTATCGATACCAGGCGACGTGGGTGTGTGTTTATCCACGAGTTTCAGTTAAGTAAATTTAATCAATCCAATTGTATCACAGGAAATTACACCAGTGAAAAATAAACTCGTGACAATTACTTAAGGCGATTTGGGACAGGCTCTGTACATTCAAAGATTAACATCTACCAAATCCTTTGGTAAACTTGATGTGAATTTGATCAATTTATCAGCCGGAGTAAAACTGAAAGCATCATCAGTGTTTGCAATTGGATGCATTAATAAACCTCTTATATTTTACATCAAGCAATACCGAAAAGGACAGTTTATTTTTGTATTTTACATATCTATGTAATAAGGACCCACAGCAAACACTGATCTCTGAATTTCGTTTGCAAGTGTGAGCGCCACTAATGAAAACAGAATTGGTATGACTTTTTAACGTTGCATTACGATAACGAATCTCGCATTATTCATTCTGTCGGTTGGAAACAAATTAATGACGAAATCAAATTAACGTCAGACAACAAGAAGAACTACAGGCAGAGCTTAACCTCTAATCCTAAACTAGTACATTTTAATTACGTTTATAGGTTTAATTTGCTAAGGAAATTAAAAAATATCACAAATACACGACACAAGAAATCATGAAAACTTACTACCGCATAGAATACAACGCCCATTGATCGTAAAATGAACTAGACGTTTTGTGGGTATGTGTACATTATTAACGTTGACGTTTAATTGGTATTTTTGGTTATAGATTTATGCTACACCTGTATACACAAACACACCATGCAAGAGAACAAGATGGATGTCAGCAATGCAGTGTCATAAATTGAAGGGAGGGAGGGGGAGGTTCCCGCCAACGCGTGCTGATGAGGTATATCTGTTCAAGTACAATAAGTGACTGATGTAGAAGTTTACTACACAAAGACTTCATCAGTTCATCAACGATTCATCATCATAATTTTCGAAGGATGAGTAGAGCTGTGTCTGATGCCTGTTTTCCTAAGTAAAAGAGGCAACTTCCTCCCTGGGCAAACGGTTTATTGGTGATATAAATAATACGTACAATAATTTTTGTTGTTCACTACAAGCCTCCTTCCCATGTATGGAGGAGGGGGGGAGGGGGAGCTGGGAGGGGGGGGGAGCTGGAGGGGGGGGGGCCTGGAAAGGGGGCCGGGGGGGGGGGTTATCAGATGATTTCGCTACGTCTTCATTCGGCAATTCAGAATGAGGCTGCTAACCCCATGTCCTTCCTAACCCTGCCGTCGACACTAAAAAATTTATTAACCACCAACCACCACGAACATCTAATTCTCCGCTTACGTCAACAGCGACACAATAAACGTTTCATTAAAAGCTCCAAATCGTTTCGCCTCCAAGGATCGAACTCTTGTCTCTGATCAATGGTAAAAGTGATATAGACTCACTCATCATGGGAAAACCAGACTACAACTATTGAAAACTACAACGACAAACGCTCTCCAGTCATGTTGACGTTCAAGACACTGATTTATTTACCAGCCACCATTACGTAGAAAATGAAAAAAAGCACTGGGAACTGAAAACTTACCCAAGGTCAAATACTTTCCTATCTCAAATATCGAGTAACGCGTGCGTACCCTGACCTTAACCTCCGAGATATCAATGTCAAACGTACCCCAAAAGAAATATTTCAGAATTTGTCATATATGTTGCAGAAAGCATCATTACACACAAACACACTGATATACATACATACATACATACATACATACATACATACATACATACATATATATATATATATATATATATATATACTATATATATATATAAGGGCTGAGGGCAATCAAAACAAACACACACCACACACCGTGTTGTGTATATATATAATATATAATAATAGATATTATAATATATCTATATATATATATATATATATTATATATATATAAGATACATAACAATACATCTATATAATATAAATGCAGAAAACAGCAAGTTTTGCAATTAAGCAGAAGTTTAGCCGAACAGAACGATACTCGCCGGTACTAAAGGGCTCAAATGAAATAAAGGGCAAGCGGTGCGTATGATATGGAAATCCATTTCATTACAATTTACTGCTCGGCCAGGCAAGGAATCATATTGACACGAGTTATAATAACCGATAGCAAATATTTATTTACAAGCTCCGTTCGCAGCGGACGGCGAATCACGGCTGAATGCTCGCTTGCATCTAAATAAAAAAAAAATTATTGACGTAATTTTTATCAATACCGAACACGTGCCTGGTGTTCGTTGTTGTCAATATTGAATATAGAAGTTCTAAAGCACTTTCCCGCTTTTCGTTTTTCTACTTTGACCGACCATCTCATTTGACATCTGACTTACAAGAGGCTGTGAGAGAGAGAGAGAGAGAGAGAGAGAGAGAGAGAGAGAGAGAGAGAGAGAGAGAGAGAGAGAAATATAAATTGTCATAAAACTCATTCTGCAGGCTCTGCTCCTTACTCACCTGGAAAAAAGAAGAAAAAGATTTTGAGTAAATTCAATATGAAGCAGACAACAGTTCTTTCATCATGTCCTATGCAAAAACTGTACATTCAGTCTTCGGAGAGAAGAAGGACTTTGAGGAAAGCGGAAAGTGAGCAACCACTTATGTTACTCATTACGTGTCATGGGGTACGTCATAAAATAGTAAACTAGGCTACCAAAAACAGATAAATAGAAAACAACTTTGAGAGGATAATGATCTGATCTTAAGAGTATTCGTAGTTCAGAACTGTCGTTTAACATACTTCTCGTCCATGAAATGACTACAATATAAATCCCAGAACCTGGGTAATGAATTACGACTCAAATTGTTTTATAACAGCTAAAACGCAAGTGTACTAATCCCTTCAAGGTTTCAATCCTTTCAAGGTTAAGCCCCATTCTTCTCTCACTTATGGCCATCTGTCTACCTATCCTAAGGATCCTTAAAAAATAAATAACAATAAATGACACCAATATACCGCTAGACTCGCTCAGAGGAACGTGGAAGAAGAGGAGGAGAGGGGAGAGGAGAGATAAGAGAGAAAGAGGATGTAAACAGGCTGAAGACAAGGACGAACATCTGACAACTGTTGGAGTGTCAGTAGTGGGCGGATCAGTACAAACACGAATCTGTGTAGGCGACCTTGCCTATCTTCTATTCTCTCTCTCTCTCTCTAGCTCTAGTGACCTCTCCCCGTCCTCTGGTAAGCGACGTGCATATTTATAATCCTCCAGTCTCTGAACATTAATGGAAAACCAACAGCATTAATCGGGGCTCAGTGATATGGGGATGAGAGAGAGAGAGAGAGAGAGAGAGAGAGAGAGAGAGAGAGAGATGTACCGGTATTTATGTTCCATGTTGCCTCATAACTGTCAGCACTTGCCAATACATCTAGGGACATAAAAAGTTTACTTTAACTTTTCTGACCGTTATTTTTTCAAGAGCTTCTGACAAGATGTTTCGTTTTCAATAAATAAAAAAAATAAAATAAATACTCATGAAGAGAGTCTCAAAATACCAATAAGAACAGAACACGAGAAACATTACAATGAAAAAAGTTCGTGAAAAAAAAACACTCCAGTCAGCTCAACCATTAGAATTCAAAAGTTTCGTCCTTTCTATCCCATAAATTTAGCAACATCCCCCGCCACCCAAAACCCCACCCTCTACAGAGAGAGAGAGAGAGAGAGAGAGAGAGAGAGAGAGAGAGAGAGAGAGAGAGAGAGAGAAACCAGGGAAAAAATTATATTGGATTTGGCACCTAATTCTCTCTCTCTCTCTCTCTCTCTCTCTCTCTCTCTCTCTCTCTCTCTCTCCTTTTTCCTGTTATTTTTTAAATTAAATTTTCCGATGTGTGTTCTCGAGTTTTCTTTTGATATTTACCCGAAAACCGAACAGTTCATCTGTGGTGATAAGATATTCAAACGTAGGATTTTGTTAGTAAAATAAACGTGAGATTTTGCTCAGCAAGAAATTCTCTCTCTCTCTCTCTCTCTCTCTCTCTCTCTCTCTCTCTCTCTCTCTCTCAAGCGTTGAAACCAAGCACATTGGTGCATTATAAATCCTGTAATTAACCCACCCCCCTTCCCGACCCTACAGAGTATGATATGGATATATTAAAAATACCAGCAACCAATTTCCGGAAATTTTACCTGTAACTGAAAGTTAATGATTAAGTGATTTAGCGGCAGACGTGCACGCGAGTGTAGTGAGTGAGTGAGTGAGTGAGTGAGTGAGCGAGTGGCACCTTGACCTAACGGGATGTGGCACCCGTAGGCTTCCTCTGCCTGTTACTTTCACTGGCCCTCGTATGCCATATGTTGCCAACCAGAGTTACTGCTCAGATCATATTCTTGCCATTTAAGGTCCTCTCTCTCTCTCTCTCTCTCTCTCTCTCTCTCTCTCTCTCTCTCTCTCTCTCTCTCTCTCTCTTTTAAGTGTTGCTAGGGTAGGTTATTTTCTAAGGAGGGAAGGAAGGGTGATCAGTACTCTCTTGAAAATATTCGTAAGTTTTGATACGATTGTGTTAAGTGTTTACTGTCGAGGTGCTTTCATATAATTTAGGTAAAGTTTTCCTGTATGAACAAATATCCACAATTTTCATGGTTTTATTCTTTTTGCTTCTTTTTTGCATTCATGTCAATTTTATCATCGTCCTCTACGTCAAAGGATGATATTGATGCTAATATGATATATTGAAATTGAAATTTTTTCCGAATATTGGCAAACGAAATTAAACGTTTTGCCATTGTCTTCTTGCAAATATGTGAACCGGTATTTTAAAAGCAGTTTATGAATTTTCAGGTCACTAACTTCATGATGATAATATATTCTTAATTTAAATGTGATGATGTATTCAGCATACATTACTAATGATAATAGTCACTGAACAATTTGACTAATATAATCATAATAAATACATTTTTCTAGTAATAAGGTCATATGATCAAACTTATCTGAGATGAAATGGATTACCAATGGTAATATTCACATAGGAATTCAACTAATTTTATAAGATTATAAATATGTTGATTTTTTATTTATTTACTTATTTATACTAGTAATATGTTTATGCAATCAATATTATCTGAGAAGTACTGTATCCATATAAAGCCCCAATAATTATTGGGAAAACCCCGTTTTTCGTAAAGGTGAACAGATGTCATGATTGGACTCAAGGTCGATACAGAATCCCTACAACTGATAAGGCTTAGCTACTCGTTCTGGATTTGATCTTGCCTTACTCCTTTCGGGGATGCCCCTGAATATGTATCGCTAGCTGATTAGGTCACCCGCCCCTCTCTCTCTCTCTCTCTCTCTCTCTCTCTCTCTCTCTCTCTCTCTCTCTCTCTCTCTCTCACTAACAAATCAACCCATTTGTGCGTGGATTTTATCTTAGTGCCTGCCTATAACTTGGAAGTAAAATTGTCAACTTTCTACCTCATGACCTTTGACTTTACAATAGGAAGGTTTATTTTTATGTATCTTATAAACCCTAGGGGATGTAAAATGTCGATATTTGAGAGAGAGAGAGAGAGAGAGAGAGAGAGAGAGAGAGAGAGAGAGAGAGAGAGAGAGAGAGAGATCTAGTAATACTCGATTACAAACATATATATATATATATATATATATATATATATATATATATATATATATATATATATATATACATCAAACAACGCCAGGCCACACACACACACACACACACACATGCACATTCATAGTGTGCGTTATTTCAGAGACAAATGTACAAAATAATTAATTAAAGCAAGTACTAAATCATACGCTATCCATTTCAGCAGTTCATATATCACAACGCCAAGCCACTGAGGTATAAGTACACTTCAGCAGAGTTCTCGTACGGAAAGGAAGAGGGAGTAACAAACGCCAATTAATCACAAAGAGGGAACAAAGGACGTGTACGCAAATACAAGTGACACAAATGACCGACAGAATGAGCCAATTATTAAGGACAAGGGTTACCATAAGTCCCACAAGGATGGAATAAGACCGTCCGTTTTCGTATGCATATTCGAGTTTATTTTCGGGGTTCAAATTGGAGGGTGGTTTTCATTGGGTGTTCAAAGAGACACACTAGTTTGAACTGTCATTTTTCTTGCTAATATCAGATCACATTTCACAGAATTTTTCTATGTGCGTGTATGTGAGAGAGAGAGAGAGAGGAGAGAGAGAGAGAGAGAGAGTCCACTTTCCATATCCAGCCCTTCTCCAGCTATGTGGTCATATATAACGCCAAATTTTAACAATGTGGGTAAAATAAAAATACCAGTTTATTGTGTGTGTGTGTGAGAGAGAGAGAGAGAGGAGAGAGAGAGAGAGTCCACTTTCCATATCCAGTCCTTTTCCAGCTATGTAGTAAAAGAAACTATAACGCCAAATTCCAACAATATGGGTAAAATAAAAATACCAGTGTATTGTGTGTGTGTGTGTGTGTGTGTGTGTCAGAGAGAGAGAGAGAGAGAGAGAGAGAGAGAGAGAGAGAGAGAGGAGAGATTTTCCACCTACACGTCTCCCAATAAGAGCAGCGGCAATCTGCGGGAAAAAGGACGAAGCTTTTTATGAGGTAATCAGAGCCCCTTAATTGCTCTACTGGAAATACAAGAAGGAAGACAGGGCAATAAGACATAAGAAGAAAAAAAAAAGGAGTAATTGTACAGAGGGTAGGTTCTGAAGACTTGGAGAAAGTAATCACGGCCGGGGATAAGAGAGAGAGAGAGAGAGAGAGAGAGAGAGAGAGAGAGAGAGAGAGAGAGAGAGAGAGAGAGAGAGACCTAACTAGTGTTCTTTACATACCGATTCAATTCTTTTTGGAAATCACTGAATTGATTGAGTCATAAACGTATCCTATGATGCAGAGTACATTAAAAAAATTTCCACCGATAATTTAATGTAACCTGAACAGTTACAATTAGCATATCAAAACCTCATAAAAAGTATACGGACGTTTCTTGGGACCTAGGGAAAAAAAAAAAACTAAAAAAAAGGGGGGGAATTTCCTTAAAAAAAGAGAGAGAAAAAAACGACCCTCTCAAGCCGAAAATCTCTTGTCTTACGCATCCCTCGACAGCAGTATCCATTAAATCTCTCAGAGGCCTTTCTGCTCTTTCCTCCTTTGAAGCCTCCCAAAAGCCGATACAACTATGCCTCTCGTTGTCCAAATCTTAAGGACTGGATCTACGCCCTTGGTGTTTTAACATTCTAAAGTAAATGGGAAATTATATTCACATAAAGCAACGAAATTAATTGTTCAACCTCAAGATTTTTCCATGTTCCATTGCTTTAGGTAAGTTCTTAATACTGCCTTGAAGCTTCAAGGGATTCTACCAATATATCCTATCAATATCTCCAGGAGTCTAGGATGTCCTCGATTTCTTAAATTACAGTCCAGCAGAAGAAACCCAAGGGTGGCCATGTAACAATCATTAACAACAAAATACTTTTAACCTCATAATAGTATATTCTATGGGGCGAACGTTTTTCCTACTTTTATCATAAAAAGTAATTACATTGTCATTTTTCTTGAAAAAGAGTAACTACATTGTAATTTTTCTTGAAAAAAGTAACTACATTAATTTTTCTTGAAACAAAAATTCTCCCACCACATTCTCACAACCAAGTTAATCACTAGTATGCTTTTCTCAAAAGCATTATCATATCGAGAATATTTCAAAATTTCGTAATATTCACGAAGCATGGAATATCCTCATGAGTTGTCTATGACCGCACAAAACAATCATCAACTAGAATAACCAAATTCCACGACGCTTTGGAAAGAGCTTTGGAATGGTGTTAGAGGATAGACTTCTCAATATCATGATGAAAGAACTGTCAACAACAATAAATTAGTCTTTAGATATTCTTAATTTTATATCTCATATGTTGGTCTGGGCAATAAACCATCTCTACGTGCATCTTAAAATTTAACATCTGACCCTCTTGTCTTGAATAAGGTCTTCAAATCCTGCGCAGGGCTTGACGACTATATCTGACTACAAGTGAGCTCATAACTAATTTGAAATAAGACTAAGACCTGCCATTCTATTTCAGGCAGTAAGATCTCGAGATGTCTGACAAAGTGCAAGGCCTCAAATCGCCAGGATTACCTAAATTTTTTTCGCAACTATTCAGAAAATGAGCGAGATTAACCGCAAGATCTCAAGATCTGCAAAGATTGAACTCAAGATCTCAAGATCTATAAATGGCAGGGAACGACTTCAAGGCGCGACATGGATAAGTGAAGATCTCAAGATCTGTCTAATATGAAGCGGAGGATCTTGACAGCCACGTTCACACAACGGGATATCACATATTTCTTCAATACCGTAAATGAATATCAGATTTCTAATATTAACAAGACATCTAGATATGTCATGGTAGAACCATATATGACCAACGAACACAAAAGCATAAAAACATCAAGGATGGTGTAACCTATCAAGGCTAACAGCATTACAGCAAGAAATGAGCTCGATGAAGTAAGGTCTCACACTCTCATCAGACCAAGCAATCAAGACCTGACTAAGGTAAAGAAACCAAGGCAACTTTTTGAACGGTGCAAACTATCAAAACCTACTTCACGCAGATAAAGATATTTTTTTGGACAGAGCAATGCATCAAGATCTCTTGGCTGCAACAAGATATCAAGATCTTTTACATATAATAATGTATCAGATGCCTTTTCTGAGATACAACCACACATCAAGAAAACTTTTGGGTAAATCAAAATATCGAAACCTCTCTTGAAGTACAAAAAAGGATATGAAGATTTGAAAATCTCCCTCTGGTACATCAAATTTCAAAGACCTCGCTTGGAGAAATTTATCATAATTTGTCATGAATGACGCAAAATCTCAAAGCATGAATAAAAAATTTCCAAGCCTATCCAGCAGACTGAAGGCTCTCAAGATTATTCATGCAAATGCATGATACGAGTAAAACTAACAGACGGCTGATATATAACATTCTTCATATAATGAATATAACTTCAGATTCTAAAAAAAAAAATATTTTATCATAAATAACTGGAGCAAGATGTTCAACATTACACTATTTCAATGTATAAATTTCCAACTTCACATACTGGTGCATCGCTCTCTCTCTCTCTCTCGCATACAAAAAAAAGTTTCCTCTACCTCAATATTTTTATCACACTCGGATACGCAGAAACGAAGAGGATTACCTCCCTCTCTCTCTCTCTCTCTCTCTCTCTCTCTCTCTCTCTCTCTCTCTCTCTCTCTCTCTCTCTCTCTCATACTAGCGCAATTTTCCCAGATTCTCAATCCTTCCACCAAAAAAGTACGCAAAACGAAGAGATTATATATATATATATATATATATATATATATATATATATATATATATATGTATAATATATATATAATATATATATATATATATATATATATATATATATATAACGACCCTTTACCAGAGGCAATGAGCAACACAATACAGGTAAGCACATACAAACGAACATTAGAGGATTAACAAAGGGTCCAGGTCACTTTAAAGAAACGAAAAAAGTGACCCGGACCCTTTGTCAGTGAAATGCACAAGGCACCCAGAGTAATCTTCATACAATTCTTCAAAAGGAATTACCGAACGCCCCCACCGCCTTAATCCACGAGAACATCGTTCGGCTCTCTTACAGGGGTAACGAGGGAGATTCTTTTTCAAGCCCTTATCTCCTTTCCCCACGGCTTCCTCGAACGCTGCCTGACGTTGATCTGGGAATCCTCGAACTACTGCCATCCATCCATCACGCTACGCCTTTATACCTTTATACTGTTGATTGATCGTCGCCACTCAAGGCTTCTCTTATATATATATATCTCTCTCTCTACGATGGAGGAGCGATGGATTTTCCAGCTCTGAACTCTTTTCTGAGAGAGAGAGAGAGAGAGAGAGAGAGAGAGAGAGAGAGAGAGAGAGAGAGAGAATATAAATATATATATATATATATATATATATATATATATATATATAGATATATAATATATAATAATATATATAGTGTTTGTGATTTCTTTGAATGGTTGAATGTACTTTTGATTGTTCACTTCTCTCCCCGCAAATTGGTACACCTATCAAATTGCAAAGCTTTTCCCAAGGAATTTGGTCGAAGGCATTTCAGTTTGTAAAGTCTTCCCCTTCGAGACCAAAATATCAAATAGATGAATTTCGGACTTAGTAGTCAAGAACCTGAATTCCGTGGATCCGTGAAATTCATAGACCGCTGAGCGTAGACTTTAAGGCTTGCATATGCTAGCTAGACGGACCTCAGTAAACCTACAAGTACAATAATCATTTTGTCTGAGCTTCGTGTCGGTATGTCTTGGTGTTCTCTAAACCACCTTCTTTGGTGGGAGCTTTCACAGATGCTAAATTATTTGCTGAGATGACCCACTATAATTTGGGTACGATTCCGCTCTCGGCACGGAGACCAGGGTGCTCCACTCGTTCCAAAAATATTACCAGATCGAAAGAACAATGAGATAAAATACGCACAAAAATTATTTCATAAGTAATCAAACTTACCAGTTTCAATTCAATTTTCTTATTCAGTGTGCATTAGGTACTATATTAGATTCACATCAACCGCGCTTTTGATGTCTAGGCCAGTCCCTTACGACGCTCCTAATAAGCTGTTAAGCCAATCACAGGGCTGGAAACTAAGTCTCTCACGAGAGTTCACGTAGGCAAGATGTATGTTCCACTTCTCCTGAGGTATACGTTTGAAAGACATATACCTCAGGAGAGGTGGAACATACAACCTGCCTATGTGAACTCTCGAGAGAGACTGAGAGTTTCCAGCGGCCAGCCCTGTGATTGGCTTAACAACAGCCAATCAGAAACGTAGTAAAGGACGGGCCTAGACATCAAATGCACGGTTGATGTGAATCTACTATAGTGTGTTTGTATGTATGTACATATGCATACATTATATACATTACCTTACTATTCACATTGAGCGCGTTTATGCGCGCGTGAACAAGTGAAAAAGCTCGGAAACACTGCTCCTATCGCAAGAGCCTCTTTAAAACATTAAGAATGAAACAGGCATCACCTCTACTCTTCAAAGAGGCCTAACCCTACTCAGATAACTAGTCGACTGTAAAAATAATGAGAAAAAGATTTTTTCCAGTTTCGTTTCAGAACTGCCAATAATTATAATATAATGATTATGTATCTATTATATAAATATAATATTATCTATATATATATATATATATGTATATGTATATATATTATATATATAATTTATATATAGAAGAGTACTCAAAAATACATATAAATATGTGCACATTTGAATATAATCCATACGTGTAGAGAGAGAGAGAGAGAGAGAGAGAGAGAGAGAGAGAGAGAGAGAGAGGAGAGAGGGAGGGCGGTGAGGTGGGGTCTTCTAATGATTAAAATATCCTGATTTTTTCCGGAAGATTTTTGGTATTTACTATTGTACAATATATGAAAACAACTAGCCAAAAATTAGTTACAAAATATCTATTGAACTATGGCCACCCATATTCCTTTAAACAGGCATCATTAATTAATGCTCTATATTTCTTACTTACCTTTTGGCAGTTTATATACATTCTCCAGCAACTCTAATACAAAGAATCTTTTATGAATTCGTTCAGTGACACTACTTTCATCTCCAAAGGCGTCGGCGGGGCGGGAATCTTAATAACGAGAGAGAGAGAGAGAGAGAGAGAGAGAGAGAGAGAGAGAGAGAGCGGGGGGGGGGGGGGGGGCAATGTTTACTCGGAGTCTATCCACATACAGCCTCAATGGGAAGTATCTCGATTGGAAGGCATTCCGGGAAGGGGGGAGGGGGGGGGGTGGGGGGGGGGATCCCGTCCCCCACCCTCCTCAAATACCATGAACGTCGCCGTGTGTCAGAAATACTTCAGATTTCTGGACAAACTTCCGGTCCTCTCTCTCTCTCTCTCTCTCTCTCTCTCTCTCTCTCTCTCTGCCACTGTGCAACTATAAATAAAAAGGATTTAGCGCACCATCATCTTACAATAACCCTACGACTGACAAGCCGAGGGAATTTCCAAACTCCCATGTCAAGTGGCGATGACGTCGCTAACAGCGACAATTTCCTCTCTCTCTCTCTCATTACCACTAATCCCGAGAGACAATTTCGAGGGACGAGCCAAAGCGACAGCAATGAAGACGACGTTCCGTGGATTCCAATCATTCGAGTATCTTAAGAGACCGAAAATTAAGGGATTTTTATTTTCCTTCGTTTTGCGTCACGGCAGAGGTGATGACTGTTCGTATTATTTCAAATACATATTTTCAAATAGATCGAGGTTATTAAAAATGGGTTTACAATTATAATCTTCAAATAGAACGAACCCACAAGAGCAGGATAGTTATTTTCAAATAGAACGAACCCACCACAACAGTGTTTGCAATAATAACTATTTAAAAAATGGAACAAATCCACCAAAACAGTGTTTACAATAATAATTATATTCAAATGGAACGAACCCACCAAGACAGTGTTTACAATAATAATTATTTTCAAATAGAACGAATCTACCAAAAACGTGTTTACAATAATATTTATTTTGCAATAGAACGAACCCACCAAAACCGTGTTTACAATAATAACCTTCCAATAGAACCCAACAAAAATATGTTTACAATAATAAGAAGTCCGAATAAACAACTATATAACTATACATATTTTCCTATTTCTCAAAACTCGACAAAAGGTTACATACTATACTATAAACTTGTTACGAATAGAAACATTGATCACATTTTTAGCCTAAAAGACGTCTTAGTTGATCAGATTACTGCAGTTAAAAGAAAGGTAACTGAATTTCAGCAGGAGGAGTAATTTTGAGAGAGAGAGAGAGAGAGAGAGAGAGAGAGAGAGAGAGAGAGAGAGAGAGATTTGATCTAAATATACGTGAAGAAATTGCGAGCTACCACTTTCTTTATATAGAACACAGGCTTTCCTAAAAATAGCATAAAACGGATTAAGCGAGAGAGAGAGAGAGAGAGAGAGAGAGCTCAAATGGGCGTAAATAATTCCAATATTCTCAATAAAACTCACACCAAGATATGCAAATTCCTTAATGAGATTTCATATTCACGCGGAAGATACCTAACGTCTTCAATGATCAATCACAGCCTCACGATATCTGTACAACCCTCTCTCTCTCTCTCCCCTCTCTCTTCTCTCTCTCTCTCTTCTCTCTATCCCTTCTCTCTCTCTCTCCATCTCTCCCTCCCTCCCTCTCCCTTCTCCCATCTCTCGCTCTCTCTTCAACTTTCCCTCCTTCCTCCCTCTCCTTTTGCTCCTTCCTTCTCTCTCCTCTCTTTCTCTCCCCTCTCTCCTCTCTCTTCCTCCCCTCCCTCTCTCCTTCCTCTTTCTTCTCCTCTCTCCTCTCTCTCTCTCTCTTTCTCTTTCCTCTCATTCTTCTCCTTCTCTCTACCTCCTCCTCCTCTCTATCTCTTCCCTCCCATCCTCTCCTCTTCTCCCTCTTATGCTCTCTTCTTCTCTCTCTCCCTCTTCTACTTCTCTCTCTCCCTCTCTCCCTTCTCTCTTTCTGTCCTTCCCCCCCCCCCTCTCTCTCTTTCTTCTCTCCTCTCTTTCCGCCCCCTATCCCTTCCCTCCCCTCTCTCCTCTCTCTCCCCTTACTCTCTCCCCTTCCTACCTCTCCTTCTTCTTCTCTCTCCTTCTTCTCTCCTCCCGTTCCTTGCTCCATCCTCCTCTTCTATCTCTCTCTCCTCCTCATCTCTTCTCCTCTACTCTCTCTCTCTCTCTCTCTCTCTCTCTCTTTCCTCTCTCTCTCGTGTAAATTCATCTGGCGAATGCAATGATATTCACCTAATGACGTTTGCATAAGAGGAATTCCCCCTCAGAGAAAAGTATAAATTTACTTACATTATTTCATAAATCTTCATCTTCCTATTATCTCAACATCAGGACGGCTTCAAATGCACCAACATTTTCTAAAGCGCAAAACTGAAAGATGGGTTATCCTAACGGCAAAAAAACAGATGCACAAACTAAATATATATTACACGTATATATATATATATATATATATATATATATATTATATATATACATATATATATATACTTATATCACATGCACATAAACTGTATGTATGTATATGTATGTATGTAGTATATATATGATTATATGTATGTATATATATATATATATATATATATATATATATATATATATATATATATATAATTATGGCAAGTTTGCAATCGTTAAAACTGACCGATTGTTTTACACCAGCTAGCATTAACCCCCACATAGGTCACCTAAGGTGAAAATAAATATCTACTGAAAAAATATATACTCTTGAAAAAAAAGGCGCCCCTCACATATTCATGCATATCACACAAACACTGGCATCTGTCCACTCAGTAGATTTACGTAACATAAAGCGATCAAGCTATTAAAATAACGTCAAGAAGAAATTTAACGCCAAATGCTGAAACGATACATTACACAGTTGTTC